>NC_090336.1:13252019-13548049 GCF_035084215.1 Heptranchias perlo | reverse complement strand
CAGCAATGTCCTGTGGCTGAGATGATTGGCCTTCAACAACCACGACCATCTTCCTTTGTGCTAGATATGACTTCATCCACTGGAGAGTTTTCCCCGATTCCCATTGACTTCAATTTTACTAGGGCTCCTTGGTGCCACACTCGGTCAAATGCTGCCTTGATGTCAAGGGCAGTCACTCTCACCTCACCTCTGGAATTCAGCTCTTTTGTCCATGTTTGGACCAAGGCTGTGATGAGGTCTGGAGCCGAGTGGTCCTGGCGGAACCCAAACTGAGCATCGGTGAGCAGGTTATTGGTGAGTAAGTGCCGCTTGATAGCACTGTCGACGACACCTTCCATCACTTTGCTGATGATTGAGAGTAGACTGATGGGGCGGTAATTGGCCGGATTGGATTTGTCCTGCTTTTTGTGGACAGGACATACCTGGCAATTTTCCACATTGTCGGGTAGATGCCAGTGTTGTAGCTGTACTGGAACAGCTTGGCTAGAGGCACAGCTAGTTCTGGAGCACAAGTCTTCAGCACTACAGCCGGGATGTTGTCGGGGCCCATAGCCTTTGCTGTATCCAGTGCACTCAGCCGTTTCTTGATATCATGTGGAGTGAATCGAATTGGCTGAAGACTGGCTTCTGTGATGGTGGGGATATCGGGAGGAGGCAGTGATGTACTGAAAATGAAGGAGCAGATGAAGGGACCAGTGCTTTAGTGAGACAGAGCTCTGTCCTTTCTAGGACCTGGGTACAAATCTAGCTGGGACTGATGGAACATTAAGGGTTATACCCACAATTAACTTGTGCCACCACAACCCAGCTCCTCCGTGTGATAATGTAAGCTATATAATTAGGAATGTGCAATATAGAAGGAATATTCACTCCTACAATAGAGACATAGAAACTAGGACCAGGAGCAGGCCATTCGGCCCTTCAAGCCTGCTCCGCCATTCAGTATAATCATGGCTGATCCTCTATCTCAATACCATATTCCCGCTCTCTCCCCATACCCCTTGATGTCTTTTGTGTCTAGAAATCTATCTAGCTCCTTCTTAAATATATTCAGTGACTTGGTCTCCACAGCCTTTCGAGGTAGAGAATTCCACAGGTTCACCGCCCTCTGAGTGAAGAAATTTCTCCTCATGTCAGTCCTAAATGTCCTACCCTGTATCCTGAGACTGTGACCCCTCGTTCTGGACCCCCAGCCAGGGGAAACATTCTCCCTGCATCCAGTCTGTCTAGCCCTGTCAGAATTTTATATGTTTCAATGAGATCCCCTCTCATTCTTCTTAACTCGAGTGAATACAGGCCGAGTCGACCCAATCTCTCCTCATACGACAGTCCAGCCATCCCAGGAATCAGTCTGGTGAACCTTCATTGCACTCCCTCTATGGCAAGTATATCCTTTCTTAGGTAAGGAGACCAAAACTGCACACAGTACTCCAGGTGTGGTCTCACCAAGGGCCTGTATAACTGCAGTAAGACATCCTTGCTCCTGTAGGCGCGAGTTCAGGTCCTTATGAGCAGAAACCTACGTGGAAAGTTTCAGAAACCACTAGCAATCGACTGATGTTCTCATAGAATCATTCAGCACTGAAGGCGGCCATTCGGCCCATCATGCCTGGGCTGACTCTTTGAAAGAGCGATCCAATTAGTCCCACTCCCCCTGCTCTTTCCCCATACCTGCAAATTTTTCCTTTTCAAGTATTTATCCAATTCCCTTTTGAAAGTTACTACTGAATCTGCTTCCACCACCCTTTCAGGCAGCGCATTCCAGATCAATACAATTCGCTGCGTAAAAAAAATTCTCCTCACCTCCCCTCTGGTTCTTTTGCCAATTATCTTAAATCTGTGTCCTCTGGTTACTGACACTCCTCCCGCTGGAAACAGTTTCTCCTTATTTACTCCATCAAAATCCTTCATTATTTTGAACACCTCTATGAAATCTTCCCTTAACCTTCTCTGCTCTAAGGAGAACAATCCCAGCTTCCCTAGAATCTCCATATAACTGAAGTCCCTCGTGTCCTGTTGTGAATTTGATCGCAGGATTCACTGTGCAGGGAGACAAGATGGGGGCCCCAGGGGCGGTGGTCCATCATTGCAAACCTCAGTGTTGCAGAATAAATAAAGCTGCTTAGCGTGTTTTATACATTATTAAACAGAGTCAGCTGCATCCCAGGAAAGGGGGAAAGTTGGGGAGGAATGTATAAACAGGGAAAACAATAGTGGGATGAGGGTGATATATAAGTGGATTTAAACAGTAAACATTTCAACAATTCAAGTGAGAATACATCGTGAAAACTGAACATTTAAAACAGGCGTAACGGTGTTAAAGTGCGTGCTCACGGTCCGTGCTGCCAATCAGCCGGTCACTTATCGTTCACTTGCAGCTGCTACACAGCACATAGAAGAGGCAGCAAGGCACACACACAGGAGGGGCGGCTAAAACAAAGCAGTGCATTCGCATTAAAAGCCGGTCTAGGTTAAACTCTGCACAGCAAGTTAATGGCGTTACCAGGCGGCAGGCCCGGCCATGGGATCAGATAGATAAGATGGGGGGGTAGGGTGGGGAGGGGAGGGCACTCGCAAGGTGAAACGACCAGTAGCTTTTAGAAACATCATGGCTACTGGGAGAACGGGAAGGAATATTTCAGTTAATCCCAGTTGCTCCCCACTCCCGAGACAGGATAGAGCGCTCACTGATGTCTTGCATTTTCTCTGCGGAAAGTGGACTAACTGCTTTCTCCCCCACAGACGTCTCCCCCTCACCAGAACCTGCTCGGCTGGGACTGCTGCCCTATTCCCTTCGGGATTGACCGGTCGATTGCCTGATCCATCTGCCGGAGATCACCAGTTTTAGCGGTGGTAATGACCTTTCTCAGGCGGGAGGGTGGGGAGCCAGGTCAACAGCAGTGGTGGGGGGGGGGGGGTCGAGAATGAACGGTCTGGGTAGCCCACTCAGGGCCAGTCCTCGCTTTCTTTTCACTTGGTTTCTTGCCTCCCCCAGGAGATTACATGGCTCTGGAGTTAGGGTCACCAACCCTCCAGGATTGTCCTCGAGTCTCCAGGAAATGAAGATTAATCTCCTGGACACTGCTGTGAGCAAAATTCACAGGGAGAAAATTCACAGGGGCATTAAAAAAATATGGTGTTATTTTCATTTTCTTTGAACACTTTTGTTTATTAGTTATGAAGATATTGAAGATGGGGGCGGGGGGGGGGGGGGGTGTTTTTTTTCCAAGAGGAGGCACCCGAGAAACCTCCAGAAATCTGTCCAACCAGAGTTGGCAACCCTACTCCAGGTGGGGCGGGGAGTTTATGATGCATTAGACATCACAACCATATGGGACAGACTGGATGGACCAGTAGGTCTTTTCCGTTCTGTCATTTTTCGTATGAATTAATCAATTTTGAATTAAGAGCAGGCTGCAAATCTTCCCCGTCAGCTGGGCCAGCTGCCACCAGATGGTGCTGCACTCCCCTCCTTAAATCGCACGTTTTACTCAGGCAGGTCGTCATTAGACAAAACTGTGAGGGACCAGGACCCCGAGCGACACGGTTGCTTCACACGTCCGAGACCCCCCCCCCCGTACGAATCTCCCGCCATCGGACAAAGAGCCCGTGTGGGAGCAGAGCACCTGCTGACCAGCCTCTCACGGGTGGGGCAGCCCTCACTACCCAAGTCCGGGATCAGACAGGGGCAGGGGATAAAGGATCAAGGCTGGCATTCTGATGTTTACTTTGTGCTGATGAATGTTCATTGGAAACATATCATCAAGGAACATTTTTGTCTGGTTTGCATCTTAGATAGCTTGCTCCCAAAACCGGGCAGGCCTAACACTACTTGGAGACAGACAGGGACACGCGCATAACTATGGGAAAACTACCTCTTAAAAATACATCCGGAGTACTACATTCAGTTCTGGGCACTGCACCTCAGGAGGATATATTGGCCTTGGAGAGGATGCAGTGCAGATTCACCAGAATGATACCGGGGGCTAAAAGGGTTAAATTATGAGGACAGGTTGCATAGACCAGGCTTGTATTCCCTAGAATACAGAAGATTAAGGGGTGATCTAATTGAGGTGTTTATGATTATTAAAGAATTTGATAGGGTAGATAGAGAGAAACTATTTCCTCTGGTGGGAGAGACCAGAACAAGGAGGCATAACCTTAAAATTAGAGCTAGGCCGTTCAGGGGTGATGTCAGGAAGCACTTCTTCACACAAAGGGTAGTGGAAATCTGGAACTCTCTCCCCCAGAAAACCTGTCGAGACTGGGGGTCAATTAAAAATTTCAAAACTGAGATTGATAGATTTTTTTTGTTAGGCAAGGGTATTAAGGGATACGGAACCAAGGCGGATAAATGGAGTTAAGGCACAGATCTGCCACGATCTAACTGAATGGCGGTACAGGCTCGAGGGGCTGAACGGCCTGCTCCTATGAGTGGAAGGAAGGAAGATGACGGAAAGGCTTGGGGCCTGGTCTGATCCCATGCAGCGAGCTGTGCGGAAAGAAGCGGACGAGTGGCAGTGACGAGGCGGTGTGGCGCCAGCAGGCCGCTAACGAAAGAAAGAAAACCACATACTTATACACGGTGGGGTTGCGCTTTATCTTCCTGGACCCCCGGCGGCCCTGCCGCATGCCCATCAAATAAGGAATTACTCCCTTTGGCGGCAACCGGATTCTGGTGAAAGAATTGATCTCGTTACCACGGGAACATCAGGCAGCCGCTTGCGTACCGTCGAGGGGGATTAGAACTGTTGCAGCTACCGGACAGCCTGCTCCATTCCTTGGGGATGGATGGGGGCGGAGTTTTTACACACACACACACACACACACAAACGGGCAGGCGGGTAAGAGTAAAGGTATTAAGGGTTACGGAACCACAGCGAGTAAATGGGGTTGAAGTACAGATCAGCCATGATCTAACTGAATGGAGGAACAGGCTCGAGGGGCTGAATGGCCTACTCCTGTTACTAGAGATTCTGCTAATTTTTTTTAAGAAACTAAATCGACCGGGAAAACAGAGGGCTGAGGGTACGGAGCGTTCTGGATCCTGCAGCGCCCGTGCGAATCAGGGCAGGGAAACCGCCACTCATGGCAGCACGTCACATTCCTGTCACGTCCTGCCATGCCAGGGACAGGACCCCAAACACAGTGTTACAGTCCACACACACACACACACACACACACACACACACACACACACACACACACACACAGTGTTACACTCTTCACACACACACCAACATACTCTCAGACTCCATCTTACATATGCATGTTTATCTCACCCTCTCTTTCACAGACACTTCACGATCTCAGTGTTAACACAGACACACACTTCACATTCTGCTACACAGGCATGCACACAGACACAGAGTATTCTATAGACAGATACACATGCGTGCACACACGCACAGTTATAAAAACAAACTTCACACATTCTTGTGTTATCCGGCCTGGCTGTCCTCTGTTGGCTCAAGCAGGACACCTCAAGTTGTACTGTCCTTCCCTAAAACTGCTTACTACCCAAAACATCCCGGGGAGCAGAAATAACCCCCCTCCTTTTCTCCACCAACAAACTACTTGCTCAAACATCTTCACCTCGGACTCAAAATGTGTTAGACGCTATCCTTTTCCCATCCAAAATTAAGGACACTGGCTTTGTGACTCTTGCCTGCTCCAACTCCTCCAACACTCCCAGTTCCCCCTGCCTGTCCTCCACCTAACTTTGTTCTTACGTTCAACTCCCTCATTTAGTCCACGAAGCCCACTATTGCCTCCCTCAATCCCTTCCCCTTTCAATCCACCCCATCTCCTGACTACTCAACTTTACCTCCTCACCCACATCAACCTGTCTCTCTTGTCCCCATCCCTTTCAAAACCATTGCCATCACTCCCCATCACCTCATCTCAAATCTTCCCTTCATCTCCAGGGTCCTGGAACTTCTTGTTGCCTGGCAATGACGCTCCCACTACTTCTCATGCTAGTCCCTCCAATCTGTTATGTTCATTGTACCCCAAGGGTTCATCATAGAAAATTTACGGCACAGGAGGCCATTCGGCCCATAGTGTCCGAGAAACGAGCCACCCAGCCTAATCCCACTTTCCCGCATTTGGTCCGTAGCCCTGTAGGTCACGGCTCTTTAGGTGCACATCCAGGTTTTTTTTTTAAATGAGTTGAGGGTTTCTGCCTCTATCACCCTCTCAGGTAATGAGTTCCAGACTCCCACCTCTGGATGAAAAAATCTTTCCTCATTTCCACTCTAATCCTTCTATCAACACTTTAAATCAATGCCCCCTGGTTATTGATCCCTCCGCTAAGGGAAATAGGTCCTACCTATCCACTCTATCTAAGCCCCTCATAATTTTGTACACCTCAATTAAATCACCACTCAGCCTCCTCTGTTCCAAGGAAAACAACCCCAGCCTATCCAATCTTTCCTCATAGCTAAAATTCTCCAGTCCTGGCAACATCCTCGTAAATCTCCTCTGTACCCTCTCTAGTGCAATTACATCCTTCCTGTAATGCGGTGACCAGAATTGTACACAGTACTCAAGCTGTAGCCTAGCTAGTGTTTTATACAGTTCCAGCATGACCTCCCTGCTTTTATATTCTATGCCTCGGCATTCCACATGCCTTCTTAACCACCTTATCTACCTGTCCTGCCACCTTCAGAGATCTGCGGACATACACTCCAAGGTCCCTCACTTCCTCTACACCTCTCAGTATCCTCCTATTTATTGTGTACTCCCTTGCCTTGTTTGCTCCTCCCAAATGCATTACCTCACACTTCTCCGGATTGAATTCCATTTGCCACTTTTCTGCCCATCTGACCAGTCCATTGATATCTTCCTGCAGTCTACAGCTTTCCTCCTCACTATCAACCACACGGCCTATCTTTGTGTCATCCGCAAATTTCTTAATCATGCCCCCTACGTTTAAGTCCAAATCGTTAATGTATACCACAAAAAGCAAGGGACCTAGTACCGAGCCCTGCAGCACCCCACTGGAAACAGCCTTCCTGTCGCAAAAACACCCGTCAAACATTACTCTTTGCTTCCTGCCACTGAGCCAATTTTGGATCCAATTTGCCACATTCCCTTGGATCCCATGGGCCTTTACTTTTTTGACCTGTCATGTGGGACCTTGTCGAAAGCCTTGCTAAAATTCACGTAGACTACATCAATTGCGCTACCCTCATCGATCCTCCTTGTTACCTCCTCAAAAAATTCAATCAAGTTAGTCAGACACGACCTCCCCTTAACAAATCCGTGCCGACCTGCCCCTCTTCATTTCCTAGAACTAAATCCAGAACTGCCCCCCCTCTCGTTGGGCTTGCTGTATTACTGGCTAAAAAAATTCCCCTGTATGCAATTTAAGAATTCTGGGCCCTCTATACCCTTCACATTGTTTGTATCCCAGTTAATATTAGGGTAGTTGAAATTCCCTACTATTACTGCCCAATTGTTTATGCCCTTCTCAGAAATTTGCCTACACATTTGCTCCTCTATCTCCCTCTGACTGTATGGGGGTCTATACTACACTCCCAGTAGTGTGACTGCCCCTTTTTTGTTCTTTAGCTCAACCCATGTGGCCTCATTTGATGCTCCTTCTAAAATATCATCCCTCCTCACAACTGTAATTGTTTCCTTAACCAAAATTGCCACCCCCCCTCCTTTTTTATCCCCTTCTCGATCCTGGAATCACGCCTGCATCCGCAAAAAGGCCCGTCTGCTCCCCTAACTATGGAATCTCCTACCATTTAGCTCTCCCGACCTGTCTCCTCCTCCCCGTACAGCAGAGCCACCCATGGTGCTCTGGTCCTTGGTCCCCTCGTCTTCCTTATCCCCATGCTACCCTTGGCGACATTATCCAAACGAGTGCTGAGGCTGCCCAGCTCAACCTCCTGCCTTCTCCGTTGAGCCAAAGGTTGTTGTTACACTCTTAAACTGTCTCTCCAGAGCAAGACCTGGATGAGCCAAAACTTCTTCCAGCTGAATTTTGGAAAAAGTGAGGCCATCCTTCTCCACTCCATCAGCATCTCCAAACCATCGGCCTCGAGTCCATTCATCATCGGCCATCAACTCAAGGAAGTGCGGTTCCTTGTCATCCTGCTCAACCCCAGGCTCAACTTCCTTCCCACGCCAACTGTCACCAAAACTGCTTCCTTGCACCTCTACATCATTATCTACCTCTGCTGGATCCCTCCTTTTCTGCTACTGAAGCCCTCGTCCATGTCTTCGCCACCTAAAGGCTCGACTTTTCCAATGCCCTCCTAGCTCACCTCTCTGCCCCAACCCTCCATGAACTTTTGGTCTTTATTTTCAAATTTCCCCACAGCCTCATTCCATCCTACCTTGGTGATCTCCCGCCTTGCATCCCTGCACGCACCCTCCGCTCTTTAACACCAGTCTTCTCCTCACTCCCTGATCAGCGGGCCCTCGTTCAGCCACTATGCTCCAGTCCTCTGGAATTCTCTACCCAGATCCCTCAGCGCTATCACCTACTTCTCCATTTTGAAAAGCTTCTTTCTTATTAGGTCTTTGGTTCTTCAGCCTGGTCTCTCCATTCCCCTCCCCTTTCTCCATCCTCTGTGTCTACCATATCCTCTTCCTCCTTATTGTAAAGCTCAGTGACTCCATCCTGCCTGTATATATGGCAATAAAAATACAAGTTTTTATTCAACACACTTCGTAGTTAGACACAATACTTTGCGTTTTAGTGTTACACGCGGACTCAGTTACACACAAAAGATTCTGTTATTCATACACATACTATTATACACACCTCCTCTTACTGTTACACATACACACACAGGGTTAAACACACACATACACACACAGGGTCATACACACACATACACACACAGGGTCAAACACACACACATACACACACAGGGTCAAACACACACATACACACACAGGGTTAAACACACACATACACACACAGGGTTAAACACACACATACACACACAGGGTTAAACACACACATACACACACAGGGTTAAACACACATACACACACAGGGTTAAACACACATACACACACAGGGTTAAACACACACATACACACACACAGGGTTAAACACACACATACACACACACACAGGGTTAAACACACATACACACACACACAGGGTTAAACACACACATACACACACAGGGTTAAACACACACATACACACACAGGGTTAAACACACACATACACACACACACAGGGTTAAACACACACAGGGTTAAACACACACAGGGTTAAACACACACAGGGTTAAACACACACAGGGTTAAACACACATACACACACACAGGGTTAAACACACACAGGGTTAAACACACACAGGGTTAAACACACACACACACACACAGGGTTAAACACACACACACACACACAGGGTTAAACACACACAGGGTTAAACACACACATACACACACACAGGGTTAAACACACACATACACACACACAGGGTTAAACACACACATACACACACACAGGGTTAAACACACACATACACACACACAGGGTTAAACACACACATACACACACACAGGGTTAAACACACACATACACACACACAGGGTTAAACACACACATACACACACACAGGGTTAAACACACATACATAAACACAGAGATCCAGTGTTAAACTTTCAATTCAGCTTAACCCAGCACAGGTTAATGTACATCAAGGCATGTCTGCTTTCCTCATAACATTGCCTCAATCAGTTGAAGCAGCCTAGGGCTGCCCACTGAGAACACTACAACAGGATACAGTGTACAGGAGGCATAAGGTATCGGTACAGATGATAGGGATCAAGCAAAGACTGAGGCCGATTCTGGATGGTGATGGTGTGCTGACATAAACTGCTGCACTAGTTCATTGAGCTAGGGTCAGGCAGATTGCGGCTGTGTTGCCATATTTGGGTGGAGCGAGGCATATCTCTCAAGCTCATTGTTTAACGTATGTGCGGAAGTGTGCTGACGTGCCATGCGCTGGGAGTCGGCCAGGTACCAACAGATTTCTCCCAGTTCAGCCTCAGTGAGTACAGGATTTTCTTAGACTGGGCTATATTTTCTATAGTTCAGGACCTTATGTGACTCTCTATCCTTACCCGACTGAACACAGAAACACAGGAAGCAAACAACAGTCAAACCACTGCAGTAAAACAGTAAAAACATCAGTGTGTCGTGCCGCCAAACTCAGGTGTAGATTGAAAGCCTTTGATCAAGTGGTGCATGCGGGAGGTCTGGTTTGACAAAACAGGATTCACACACAGCTCAAGCAGAACACCTGAGACACAAACCTCACATCACCCAAATATGGCAACTCCCACAATCTGCCCTACCCTGGCTCAATAGGACATTGCAGCAGTATGTAAACACACCATCACCTTCCAGAGTGGAAAGCTGGAGGAACTCTCTTCATTCTTCCTGTCAGTAAGGATAGAACAGGGTACTTTCTAAATGGTAAAAAGTTATAAATAATGGATGTCCAAAAGGACTTATGGGTTCAGGTACATAGATCATTGAGGTGTCATGAACAGGTGCAGAAAATAATCAAGAAGTCTAATGGAATGCTGGCCTTTATATCTAGAGGACTGGAGTACAAGGGGGCAGAAGTTATGCTGTAGCTATACAAAACCCTGGTTAGACCGCACCTGGAGTACTGTGAGCAGTTCTGGGCACCGCACCTTCGGAAGGACATATTGGCCTTGGAGAGAGTGCAGCGTAGGTTTACTAGAATGATACCCAGACTTCAAGGGTTAAGTTACGAGGAGCGATTACACAAATTGGGGTTGTATTCTCTAGAGTTTAGAAGGTTAAGGGGTGATCTGATCGAAGTTTATAAGATATTAAGGGGAACAGATATGGTGGATAGAGAGAAAATATTTCCGCTGGTTGGGGATTCTAGGAGTCGGGGGCACAGTCTAAAAATGAGAGCCAGACCTTTCAGGAGTGAGATTAGAAAACATTTCTACACACAAAGGGTGGTAGAAGTTTGGAACTCTCTTCCGCAAACGGCAATTGATGCTAGCTCAATTGCTAAATTTAAATGTGAGACAGATAGCTTTTTGGCAACCAAAGGTATTAAGGGATATGGGCCAAAGGCAGGTATATGGAGTTAGATCACAGATCAGCCATGATCTTATCAAATGGTGGAGCAGGCACGAGGGGCTGAATGGCCTACTCCTGTTCCCACGTTCCTATTTGTAACAGTGTCTTCTTCCTCTCCCTACACACTCACATGCAATCATAAAATCTTAAAATGGTTAGCACAAAATTGCCAAAGCACCTACTCGCTTTACTGCATTTTACCTCACAACCAAAAGCTGTATATATGTCGTATCCATAAACCCTCCAACAAACACAAACACACACAAATGTTTCTGTTTTGCTTTGGTACTGTAAAAATGATTGACATCAGAATTACAGAAGCAAAACACTGTGGACGCTGGAAATTTGAAATAAGAACAGAAAATGCTGGAGAAGCTCAGCAAGTGAGGCAGCTTCTGTGGAGAAAAAAAGTGTTAACATTTCAGGTCGAAGACCTTTCATCAGAACTGGAAGACGTTAAAAGAGTTTAAGTTTTTGAGCAAGTAGAGTCAGGGAAAGTGGGGGAGGGGAGGAAAGAACAAAAGGGAAGGTAGAGGGCACGAGTGATTAATGACAAAAGGGATGATGGTGCAGGGCAAGGAAGGTGGTAAAGATTGATGAGGAGTAGCTGTAAATGGCAGCAGCAGAACCATTACCAGCACTAGCTGATCGAAAAAATGGGAGCAGTGGTTATAATCTGAAGTTATTGAAATCAGTGTTGAGTCTGGAAGGTTGTAAAGTGCCCCCTTGCCATTTTAATTCCCCTTCCCACTCTCACTGTCACCTCTCTGTCCTCGGCCTCTTACACTGTTCCAATGAAGCTCAACGGAAGCTCGAGGAACAGAACCTCATCTTTCGTTTAGGCACTTTACAACCTTCCGGATTCAACACTGATTTCAATAACTTCAGATCATAACCACTGCTCCCATTTTTTCGATCAGCTAGTGCTGGTAATGGTTCTGCTGCTGCCATTTACAGCTACTCCTGATCAATCTTTTGTTTCTTAACCTGTCCCATTACCATCTTCCTTGCCTTGCACCATCATCCCTTTTGTCATTTAATCACTCGTGCCCTCCATCCTATCACAGACCTTCCCTTTTGTTCTTTCCTCCCTTCCCCCCACCTTTCCCTAGCTCTGAATTTGCTCAAAAACTTTAACTCTTTCAACATCTTCCAGTTCTGAAACATTAACTGTTTCTTTCTCCACAGATGCTGCCTGACTTGCTGAGCTTCTCCAGCATTTTCTGTTTTTATTCCAGAGTTACAAAGCAGTTTTCCAGAGTTGAACCTGCTGAGCGCTCGTTCCGGGTAAATGGAGATTCCAGAAAAACAGGAGAACATTCCATGGGGGAGAAATGGCAGCTATCCTCGCCTCCCCCTCTCACCCACCCAGGGCAATACTTCGATGAATAGCACCACATTTTGAAGGGAAAACAGCTGAACAGATTTCACCTTCCAACTTGTGGGTAGGAACATTTGGAAAAACGGGAAAACAAACAACAACTTGCATTTATATAGCGCCTTAAACATTATAAAGCGTCCATTGGCGCTTCGCTGGTGCATAAATCAGACAAAAATATACACCAAGTCACAGGAGGAGATGTTAGGACAAGTGACTAAAGGTTTAATCAAAGAGGTTATCAAAGAAGCTGGAATCCATTAATAAGGAAGTGATAACAGGGCACTTAGAAAATCATAACATGATTAGGCAGAGTCAACATGTTTTATGAAAGGGAAATTATGTTTGACAAATTTATTAGAGTTTTTTGAGGATGTAACTGGCAGGGTAGATAAAGGGGAACCAGTGGATTTTCAAAAGGCATTTGATAAGGTGCCACATAAAAGATTGTTACAAAAGATAATAGCTCATGGGGTTTGGGGTAATATATTAGCATGGACAGAGGATTGGTTAATGGACAGAAAACAGAATAGGGATAAACAGGTCATTTTCAGGTTGGCAGGCCGTAACTAGTGGGGTGCCGCAAGGATCGGTGCTTGGGCCTCAGCTACTTACAATCTATATTAATAATTTAGATGAAGGGGCCTTTAACCAATCCTTTATCCATGCTAATATATTACCCCCAACCCCATAATCCCTTATCTTTTGTAACAATCTTTTATGTGGCACCTTATCAAATGCCTTTTGAAAATCCACTGGTTCCCCTTTATCTACCCTGCTAGTTACATCCTCAAAAAACTAATAAATTTGTCAAACATGATTTCCCTTTCATAAAACCATGTTGACTCTGCCTGATCATATTATGATTTTCTAAGTGCCCTGTTACCACTTCCTTAATAATGGATTCCTGCTTCTTTGATTACGCCTTTAGTCACTTGTCCAAGTGTAATGTATCCAAGTTTGCTGATGATACAAAGCCAAGTGGGAAAGTAAGCAGTGAGGAGGACACAAAGAGTCTGCAAAGGGATACGGACAGATTAAGTGAATGGGCAAGAAGGTGACAGATGGAGTATAATGTGGGGAAATGTGAGGCTATTCATTTGGTAAGAAGAATAGAAGAGCAGAATACTTTTTAAATGGTGAGAAACAATTAAATGTTGGTGTTCAGAGAAGCCTGGGTGTCCTCGTACAAGAAACACAAAGTTAGTATGCAGGTACAGCAAGCAATTAGGAAAGCAAATGGAATGTTGGCCTTTATTACAAGGGGTTGGAGTACAAGAGTAAGGAAATCTTACTACAAATCTTACTACATTTACCTGAGGAAGGAGGAAGCCTCCGAAAGCTTGTGAATTTAAAATAAAATTGCTGGACTATAACTTGGTGTTGTAAAATTGTTTACAATTGTACAGGGCTTTGGTGAGATCTCACCTGGAGTACTGTGTACAGTTTTGGTCTCCTTATCTAAGGAAGGATATACTTGCCTTAGAGGCAGTACAACAGAGGTTCACTAGATTAATTCCTGGGATGAGAGGGCTGTCCTATGAGGAGAGGTTGAGTAGAATGGGCCTATTGTCTCTGGAGTTTAGAAGAATGAGAGATGAGCTCATTGAAACATATAAGATTATGAGGGGGCTTGACAGCGTAGATGCTGAGAGATTGTTTCCCCTAGTTAGAGAGTCTAGAACTAGGGGTCATAGTCGCAGGATAGGGGTTCGGCCATTTAAGACTGAGATGAGGAGGAATTTCTTCACACAGAGGGTTGTGAATCTTTGGAATTCTCTACCCCAGAGGGCTGTGGATGCTGATTCATTGAATACATTCTAGGCTGAGATGGATAGATTTTTGGACTCTAAGGGAATCAAGTGATATAGGGATCAGGCGGGAAGTGGAATTGAGGTCGAAGATCAGCTATGATCTAATTGAATGGCAGAGCAGGCTTGAGGGGCCGTATGGCCTACTCCTGCTTCTATTTCTTAGGAGGGTCTTAAAGGGGGAGAGAGAAGTGAAGAGGCAGACAGGTTGAGGGAGGGAATTCCAAAACATAGGGTATGGCCACCAATGGTGGGGCGAATGGGATTGGGGGAAGTGAGGAAAATCTGTACTGAACCACAGAGGGGACAAAAGGTACCAGCCACCCGCCTGGCATTTGACAGACAGTCTGTACCTATGATGTCACTTTTTTCTTTTTCTAAAAGCAAAGCACATTTGGACTGAACCTGGGGTGGAGCCATGCTCCGGGGCCGCGGGGTGGAGCCGCGCTCCGGGGCCGCGGGGTGGAGCCGCGCTCCGGGGCCGCGGGGTGGAGCCGCGCTCCGGGGCCGCGGGGTGGAGCCGCGCTCCGGGGCCGCGGGGTGGAGCCGCGCTCCGGGGCCGCGGGGTGGAGCCGCGCTCCGGGGCCGCGGGGTGGAG
The DNA here is from genome assembly GCF_035084215.1 of Heptranchias perlo. Classification (NCBI taxonomy): domain Eukaryota; kingdom Metazoa; phylum Chordata; class Chondrichthyes; order Hexanchiformes; family Hexanchidae; genus Heptranchias; species Heptranchias perlo. Next base: position 13,533,155 of record NC_090336.1, on the reverse strand, counting down.
CCGTGCTCCCGGGCCGCGGGGTGGAGCGAACAGCGACACTTGTTTCCTCATTAAAAAGAGTAAACTGATGATGACCTTTGGCAGCGCTATTACACAATGAACCCTCAGAAACAAAAGAAACATTTGGTTTGCCTGACCCGCTCCTGTGCTATAAGGATTTTTAAAAAATTTTTTTATTCGTTCACGGGATGTGGGCGTCGCTGGCAAGGCCAGCATTTATTGCCCATCCCTAATTGCCCTCGAGAAGGTGGTGGTGAGCCGCCTTCTTGAACCGCTGCAGTCCGTGTGGTGAAGGTTCTCCCACAGTGCTGTTAGGAAGGGAGTTCCAGGATTTTGACCCAGCGACAATGAAGGAACGGCGATATATTTCCAAGTCGGGATGGTGTGTGACTTGGAGGGGAACGTGCAGGTGGTGTTGTTCCCATGCGCCTGCTGCCCTTGTCCTTCTAGGTGGTAGAGGTCGCGGGTTTGGGAGGTGCTGTCGAAGAAGCCTTGGCGAGTTGCTGCAGTGCATCCTGTGGATGGTACACACTGCAGCCACAGTGCGCCGGTGGTGAAGGGAGTGAATGTTTAGGGTGGTGGATGGGGTGCCAATCAAGCGGGCTGCTTTATCTTGGATGGTGTCGAGCTTCTTGAGTGTTGTTGGAGCTGCACTCATCCAGGCAAGTGGAGAGTATTCCATCACACTCCTGACTTTTGCCTTGTAGATGGTGGAAAGGCTTTGGGGAGTCAGGAGGTGAGTCACTCGCCGCAGAATACCCAGCCTCTGACCTGCTCTCGTAGCCACAGTATTTATATGGCTGGTCCAGTTAAGTTTCTGGTCAATGGTGACCCCCAGGATGTTGATGGTGGGGGATTCGGCGATGGTAATGCCGTTGAATGTCAAGGGGAGGTGGTTAGACTCTCTCTTGTTGGAGATGGTCATTGCCTGGCACTTATCTGGCGCGAATGTTACTTGCCACTTATGAGCCCGTGTGTCACCAGCCATATCCTAAGTCCTGTTCACTCATCACCCCTGTGCTCGCTGTCCCAGTACATCAACGCTTCAAATATAAAATTCTCAAACTTGTTTTCAGATCCCTCCACGGCCTCACCCCTCCCCATCTCTGTAACCTCCTCCAACCAGACAACTCCGAGATCTTTGCACTCCTCCAATTCTGGCCTCTTGTGCATCCGCGATTTTCTTCGCTCCACCATTGGCGGTCGTGCCTTCAGCTGCCTAGGTCCTAAGGTCTGGAATTCTCCCTTTAAATCTCTCCGCCTCTCTAACTCTCTCTCCTCCTTAATCCTACCTCTTTGTCCAAGCTTTTGGTCACCTGTCCTAATATCTCCTTATGTGGCTCGGTGTCAAATTTTGTTTGATGACGCTCCTGTGAAGCGACTTGGGATGTTTTACAAAGTTAAAGGCACTATATAAATGCAAGTTGTTGTTGTAAGCAGCCGCCAAACCCTGCCACTCCTGATCTCAAAACCAATGCAACTCAGAATAGAAAGTTTGTAGTTATAGGGGATTCTATAATCAGGGGGATAGATAGTGTTCTATGCAGTTGCGACCGAGAGTCCAGGAGGTTGTGTTGCCTACCTGGTGCAAAAGTAAAGGACATCTCGGAGCTACTGGAGAGGAACTTGGAAAAGGAGGAGGATCATCCAGTTGTCATGGTCCATATTGGCACCAATGACATAAGGAGGAACAAGGAGGAGGTCCTGTTGAGGGAATATCAGAAGCTAGGAACTATATTAAAAAGCAGGACTTCAAGGGTGGTAATCTCAGGATTACTACCAGAGCCACGTGCTAATTGGCATAGGGATAGGCAGATCAGAAAGGTAAATGTTTGTCTGAAAGATTGGTGTGGGAAGGAGAGGTTCCATTTCATGGGACGCTGGCACCAGTACTGGGACAGGAAGGAGCTGTACCACTGGCACGGGCTCCACCTGAACCGGAATGAGACCAGAGTCCTAGCGGAAAGGATAAATAAGGCGGTGCATAAGGATTTAAATTAGCAAGATGGGGGGAGGGATCTGGTAGCAATAACAAAAGCTTAAAGATAAAAGAAACAGGAGGTGAGAGTAAAGGTCAGACCAGAGTAAAGAATAAAGATATCATAAACAAATACATTTATAAAACAGAAGTATAAAAGGACTGTTAAAAATAAATTAAAAGGAACAACTATTGAAGAAGAATTAAACTGCCTGTACAGCAATGTATACAGTGCCCAAAATAAAATGGGGGAACTGGAGGCCATAATCCGTAGCAAGGAACCAGATGTAGTAGGAATAACAAACGTGGCTACATAAAAAACAGGACTGGCAACTAAATATTACAGGTTATAACATAATCAGAAAGGATAGGGAAGGAAGAAGGGTGGGGATGGAGTAGCTGTACTAATTGGAGATAATATAATGTCAGTAGAAAAAAGGGACATCACCAACAGAGGGATAGAAACAGAATCCATATGAGTGAAATAAAAGATAAGAAGGGATCGATCACACTAATAGGGAAATACTACAGACCATCTAATAGTGCAAAAGAGGTGGAGGAAGAAATACGTAAGCAAATACGTGAAATGAGTGAAGGACATAGAATAATAATCATGGGAGATTTTAACTTTCCCCAAATAAACTAGCAAGAAGAGGTAGGTAAAGGGGTAAAGCGAATGGAATTTTTCACCCAGTATACCCAGTAAAAAGCCCAACAAGGGAGGAAGCACTGCTGGATCTAGTAATGGGAAATCAACCAGAACAGAGAAGTAAGCATAGGGAACATCCAGGCAATGGCGATCACAACAAAATAAGGCATAAGATAAAGACTGAGAAGGACGTAAGTAAGACAAAGACCAAAACAATAAATTGGGAAAAAAAACCTGATTTTTAGGGGCTGAGAATGGAACAAGAGAAAATAAACTGGAAAAAATTACTGATAAACAAAGAAATAGAACAGCAGTGGGAAACATTTAAAATGGTGATCAATAGAGTCCAGGAGAAATATATCCCACTGAAAAGCAAGAACAAACAAGCCAATAATGATACATCATGGATGAATAAAGAAATAAGGGCAAAATTGAAACTAAAGAAAAAGGCAGTACATATACAATAAAGGAGAGGATGACAAAAGGGAATACGAAAAAGTTAGGAAAGAAGTTTAAAAAAATTAGGAAGACAAAGGGAAACTATGAAATTAAATTATCATGGAATATAAAAACAGTAAAGTATTCTACAGACACAAGTATCAAAAGAAAAATCAGGATAGGGATAGGGCCACTAAGGGATACACACGATAAACTCACAGGTAATGACAGCGAAATGGCAGAAATATTGAATAGTTACTTTGCTTCAGTATTTACCAGGGAGACCAACATGGTTGACCCTGCTTTAGAAGAAGAGATCAAATAAGATTATAAAGACATTTAAGATAGAAAGTGGGGAGAAAATGTTTCCACTTGCCGGGGAGACCAGAACTAGGGGCCATAAATATAAGATAGTCACTAATAAATCCAATAGGGGACTCAGGAAAAACGTCTTTACCCAGAGAGTGGTTAGAATGTGGAACTCACTACCACATGGAGGAGTTGAGGTGAATAGCATAGATGCATTTAAGGGGAAGCTGGATAAACACACAAGGGAGAAAGGAATAGAAGGATATGCTGACAGGGTAAGATGACGTAGGGAGGGAGGAGGCTCGTGTGGAGCATAAACACCGGCATGGACCAGTTGGGCCGAATGGCCTGTTTCTGTGCTGTACCATTCTATGTAATTCTATGCAAGAGGTGTAATTCTGTAGTCGCTATGCTGCCCTCAGGCTGTCAGCTAATATGGATCAACATGTCTGGATTAAGCCTAGAACAATGCTGGATCAATCATAGACCGAGACCTTTACAAACATAGGTTATTATTAGCAGCCCTGGGAAATTAGCAAGGAATCTATAAATAGAAGGACTTTGAATCTGTGCTGTTTGGATCTCGTGTTCTGCAGCTCGCATTTCACAGACACACGTGGGCCGCAATCATGCGGGACAATTATTGCCGGCCTCCATTCCTTCCCCGCTCGTGCGAGAGCGGCCGCGGAACTGCGCCCCAACAAGTGGCAGGGCTTTTAGGAAAGTAGAAACGATGATTGGATTTGTGCAACGGATCAGGGTGCACTGAAAGGGTCTTAAAATGGATGCTGTCTTAGATTAAAATCACCGTCGGATGTCACGTACAGAAAGTACCTGCAGCACTGACATTTTTAGTGCTGACACTGACCCTGTCCTACCCACGGGATCACATGTTGTGGGAACCAAACTGAAAGAGGAAGCTGTCTCAGGCTGCAGTGAAAAAATATATATAAATAAAAATGTTTTAAAATATATGTAAGTGGGGGGAAAAAAGGGCAGCGCACCTTTAAATACCGAGTCATCATCTTTAGTGAGATCATGTCAGCAATCCAAACACCATCTTTTAAGCAAATGATGCATATCTCGAGGGCAATTAGGGATGGGCAATAAATGCTGGCCTCGCCAGCGACGCCCACATCCCATGAACGAATAAAAAAAAATAAAAAATAAAAAATATCAAAGAGCTGCACACAAGAGATGTCACTGCTCATACAGCTACTGCACCTCCGAGACATGGAGAGAGGCAGACAGGCACCCTTCGGTCATCAGCAGGACAACTATATTCTTTTAAAAAAATTATTAAAGAAGCAAGTTTGAAGAGAGTGGGTGCGAAGACGAGGTAAATCGGGCAATGGCGGTTAGGTGACGCTAATCGTAGGTTTTAAAAGCTTGGACATTTTGGAAGAAAGAGAAGGTAATTAGTTTTGAGATCCCAGTAAACAACGAGTTGGAGTGAGAGACAGTGCAACCATTCTGGATCTTAGCACAGTAAGGATTCAGAGGAAGAGAACAAAAAGTGTGCAAGACCAGTATTTATAGCTTAGGAGGGACGGGGGCACTGACTATAGTAGTAACAACAGAGAAACAAGATTACAACACATAGCTGTAGACAGACAGATAGATAAATAAATAAAATAAAGACTGAGATCTAGAGAGAGGTCATCTGTTGTACTTCCCTGTCCCTCAGATATAAGTTACTCTGTTGTGACACCATTTAGTACATGACGTGAGTAGAGTGCATGAATCAAAAGCACATGCAACTGCCACTGAAACCGTACACTTAAAACAGTCTGTAATATGTGGTTTGATGCATTTCCTCTCTGGGGTCCCATGCGCGAACCAATCTCACCAGTGGTTGGGTCAGTCTGAATTCAGTTTTCATTGCCGTGAAGTTCTGACTGACACACAGCACTACATACAAGTGAACGCCAGAGGGCAACAGTCGGGGATTTGATATCCAGTGCAGCCACTGATTCGATGGCACCGTCAAGACATCAGAGGTCAATCTAAGTGTCAGTCCAGTCTTCATGGCAGTCCTAATCTACTAGTATGTATCAGGTGTTATCAGATTCCGAGAGATTAGGCCTCAACACAGAACCACAATCCTGTGCACTAAAGAACAGGCACAGCTGTGTACACACAGCCCGCCTTACTGGGCTGTTGGTTACTATGTCATTATACAGGGCACTGCGCAGTTCCGCGGGGCTACGGGGCACTGCACCGGTACACAGGAGCGCGAGGCACCGCGCCGGTACACAGGAGCGCGGGGCACCGCGCCGGTACGCAGGAAGCCATGTTAATACACGAGTCAGCCAATTTCCCCCAATTACCGGGTCAGGTAAACCCTTCTACCTCCTGGAGTCCCAAAGAGCTGCTATATTTGAGTCATAGAGTCATAGAGTTATACAGCACGGATAGAGGCCCTTCGGCCCATCGTGTCCGCGCCAGCCATCAGCCCTGTCTACTCTAATCCCATATTCCAGCATTTGGTCCGTAGCCTTGTATGCTATGGCATTTCAAGTGCTCATCCAAATGCTTCTTGAATGTTGTGAGGGTTCCTGCCTCCACAACCCTTTCGGGCAGTGAGTTCCAGACTCCAACCACCCTCTGGGTGAAAAAGTTCTTTCTCAAATCCCCTCTAAACCTCCCGCCTTTTACCTTGAATCTATGTCCCCTTGTTATAGAACCCTCAACGAAGGGAAAAAGCTCCTTAGTATCCATCCTATCTGTGCCCCTCATAATTTTGTACACCTCAATCATGTCCCCTCTCAGCCTCCTCTGCTCCAAGGAAAACAAACCCAATCTTCCCAGTCTCTCTTCATAGCTGAAGCGCTCCAGCCCTGGTAACATCCTGGTGAATCTCCTCTGCACCCTCTCTAAAGCGATCACATCCTTCCTGTAGTGTGGCGACCAGAACTGCACACAGTACTCCAGCTGTGGCCTAACCAGTGTTTTATACAGCTCCATCATAACCTCCTTGCTCTTATATTCTATGCCTCGGCTAATAAAGGCAAGTATCCCATATGCTTTCTTTACCACCTTACCTACCTGTTCCGCCGCCTTCAGGGATCTGTGAACTTGCACACCAAGATCCCTCTGACCCTCTGTCTTGCCTAGGGTCCTCCCATTCATTGTGTATTCCCTTGCCTTGTTAGTCCCTCCAAAGTGCATCACCTCGCACTTTTCCGGGTTAAATTCCATTTGCCACTGTTCCGCCCATCTGACCAACCCATCTATATCGTCCTGCAGACTGAGGCTATCCTCCTCACTATTTACCACCCTACCAATTTTTGTATCATCAGCGAACTTACTGATCATACCTTTTACATTCATATCCAAGTCATTAATGTAGACCACAAACAGCAAGGGACCCAGCACCGATCCCTGTGGTACCCCACTGGCCACAGGCTTCCAGTCACAAAAACAACCTTCGACCATCACCCTCTGCCTTCTGCCACTAAGCCAGTTTTGTATCCAAAGTGCCAAGGCACCCTGGATTCCATGGGCTCGTACCTTCTTGACCAGTCTCCTGTGGGGGACTTTATCGAAGGCCTTACTGAAATCCATGTATACCACATCCACTGCGTTACCCTCATCCACACGCCTAGTCACCCCCTCAAAAAATTCAATCAAATTAGTCAGACATGATCTTCCCTTGACAAAGCCATGTTGACTATCCCTGATTAATCCTTGCTTCTCCAAGTGGAGACTAATTTTGTCCTTCAGAATTTTTTCCAATAATTTTCCTACCACTGATGTTAGGCTCACTGGCCTGTAGTTCCCCGGTTTTTCCCTACTCCCCTTCTTGAATAATGGTATTACATTAGCGGTTCTCCAGTCCTCTGGCACATCCCCTGTGGCCAGAGAGGTTCTGAATATATGTGTCAGAGCCCCCGCAATCTCCTCCTTTGCCTCACACAGTAGCCTGGGATACATTTCGTCCGGGCCTGGGGATTTATCCATTTTTAGGCCTGCTAAAACCGCCAATACCTCCTCCCGCTCGATGTTAATATGTTCGAGTATATCACAGTCCCCCTGCCGTATTTCTATGTCTACATCGTCCTTCTCCATCGTGAAAACAGATGCAAAAAATTCATTTAGAACCCCTCCTACATCTGCCGGCTCCACACACAGATTGCCATTCTTGTCCCTAATGGGCCCTATTTTTTCCCGAGTCATCCTCTTACCCTTAATATACTTATAAAACATCTTAGGATTTTCCTTTATTTTGCTCGCCAGTGTTATTTCATGGCCCCTCCTTGATCTCCTAATTTCTTTTTTAAGTATCCCCCTGCACTTTTTGTACTCCTCTAGGGCTTCCTCCGTCTTTAGCCTTTTGTATCTGCCAAAAGCCCTCCTTTTTTTCCTAATCCATTCTCGTATATCCCCTGACATCCAAGGTTCCCTGGAGTTCTTGGAACCACCCTTGACCTTTACGAGAACATGTTGCCATTGTATGGTCTCAATCTCCCTTCTGAAAGACTCCCATTGCTCCGATGCGGATTTTCCTACAAGCAGCTGATCCCAGTCCATTTTGGCCAGATCCTGCCTTATCCTATTAAAATCGGCCTTCCCCCAATTTAGAACCTTTATTTCCAGCCCCTCCCTGTCCTTTTCCATGACCACCTTAAATCTCACCGAATTATGGTCACTGTCACCAAAGTGCTCACCTACTAGCACTTCTTCCACTTGGCCGGCCACATTCCCTAGAATTAGGTCCAGTACCGCCCCCTCTCTTGTAGGACTTTCTACATGCTGGCTCAAAAAGCTCTCCTGGATGCACGTTAAGAATTTTGTACCCTCTAAGCCTTTTACACTCTGAGTATCCCAGTTAATATTGGGGAAGTTGAAATCCCCCACTATTATTACCCTATTATTTGCACAATTTTCTGAGATTTGCCTACATATCTGTTCCTCTATCTCCCCCTGACTGTTTGGGGGCCTATAGTACACTCCCATCAAAGTGCTTGCCCCCTTTTTGTTTTTAAGCTCCACCCATATGGCCTTATTAGAGGAACCTGCTAATATATCATCCCTCCTTATGGCAGTAATTGATTCTTTAATTAATATTGCGACCCCCCCTCCTCTTATACCTCCCCCTCTGTCTCGCCTGAAGATTCTGTACCCCGGAATATTGAGCTGCCAGTCTTGCCCCTCCCTCAACCATGTCTCTGTGACAGCAACAATATCATACTCCCATGTGTTTATCAACACCTTCAGTTCATCCACCTTATTCGCAAGACTCCTTGCATTAAAATAGATGCCATCCAGCCTTGCCCTCACATATTTGCCCTGTCTTCCAAGCTGACTTGTTTTTTTCTCTATATTTGGCTGCACATCACCCCCTATTGTAGCTCCACTCTGTATCCCATCCACCTGCCAAGTTAGTTTAAACCCCCCCCCCCCAACAGTGCTAGCAAACCTCCCCGCAAGGATATTTGTCCCGCTCTGGTTCAGGTGCAACCCGTCCGACTTGTACAAGTCCCACCTTCCCCAGAAGCAGGCCCAGTGATCCAGGAAACTGAAACCCTCCCTCCTGCACCAACTCTTTAGCCACGCATTCATCTGTTCTATCCTCCTATTTCTATACTCACTAGCCCGTGGCACTGGGAGTAATCCAGAGATTACAACCTTTGAGGTCCTGCTCTTTAATCTGCTACCTAGCTCCCTAAATTCTTGATGCAGGACCTCATCTCCCTTCCTACCTATGTCGTTGGTCCCAATGTGGACCACGACCTCTGCCTGCTCACCCTCCCCCTTGAGAATGCCCTGTAGCCGCTCAGTGACATCCATGACCCTGGCACCAGGGAGGCAACAAACCATCCTGGAGTCACGTTTACGGCCACAGAAACGCCTGTCTGTTCCCCTTACGATAGAATCCCCTACCACTATAGCTCTTCCACTCTTTTTCCTCCCAGCCTGTGCAGCAGAGCTACCCCTGGTGCCAGGAAGTTGGCTGCTGCTGCCTTCCCCTGATAAGTCATCCCCCTCAACAATATCCAAAGCGGTATATTTGTTTGAGAGGGGGACGGCCACAGGGGACCCCTGCACTGCCTGCCTGCTCTTCTTACTCTGCCTGGTGGTCACCCAATTACTTCCTGCCTGTACAACCTTTACCTGCGGTGTGACCATCTCACTAAACGTGCTATCCACGACGTTCTCAGCATCGCGAATGCTCCATAATGAATCCATCCGCAGCTCCAGTGCCGCAATACGGTTTGTCAGTAGCTGCAGCTGGATGCAGCTACTGACAAACCGCATTGGTGGTTAAGTTATGCCACGTCCTCACGGTGTGAGTGTAAGGCTAGCCGCTAGCCATTTTTCCCCATGACACCTGAGCTTCTGAATCCTCACGATGTCCAACAGCGGCTCTCGACAGTTGAACCGTGCTGACTACCATGGGGTTTGGAATCGGAGCGTACACCAGGAATTCTTGGCCAAGAAAGTCTTTAACCCAACCAAACCAGTCAGCAGCCACAAGGCAGCAAGTCACAGGCAGGACACCTGCAGTAAATTATAACCTGTAATAACAGTCCTAATCACTGTAACTGAAGAGCTCGTCAACACAGCTTCAAATACAAAACTTGTTTTTTTCCCTTGGCTGCTCTGTGGAGACAATTCTCCAGGACGCTGAAAGCTGGTGCGTTATTTGCACCCAACTCCCGGCTTTCAAAGGCCAGAGGAGCACCGGGTCAGGGAGCGGCTTCTAAAGTGGGGGCACCGGGTCAGGGAGCGGCTTCTAAAGTGGGGGCACCGGGTCAGGGAGCGGCTTCTAAAGTGGGGGCACCGGGTCAGGGAGCGGCTTCTAAAGTGGGGGCACCGGGTCAGGGAGCGGCTTCTAAAGTGGGGGCACCGGGTCAGGGAGCGGCTTCTAAAGTGGGGGCACCGGGTCAGGGAGCGGCTTCTAAAGTGGGGGCACCGGGTCAGGGAGCGGCTTCTAAAGTGGGGGCACCGGGTCAGGGAGCGGCTTCTAAAGTGGGGGCACCGGGTCAGGGAGCGGCTTCTAAAGTGGGGGCACCGGGTCAGGGAGCGGCTTCTAAAGTGGGGGCCGCCACAACACGTTAAATGTTGCGAGTAAATTGAATTTTCTCAGCTTCGTTTGTTAGCCTCAATAATCGTACTCAACAGGTTTCATTTCAAGAGGGAGGATGGTCTGTTTTTCTTTTAAAACCAAATGAATTAGCATTAATTTCATCAGTGATTTTCTTTCCCCCCCTACCTATTGTCCTTATTTGCGGAGAAGCAGTGACAAACGCAAGTTGGCATTTCGTCAGACACCGCCTACACCATCACACTTGCAAAAGTAGCAAGCTCCCATTCACGGAAAACCAGCTATTCTTCCTGAACTAGAGCACGCTACTACAATGAAACAAACCCACGAGGGGAATGTAAATTTATAGCCAGGCCATTTAGGAGGGACATCAGGAAGCATTTTTCACACAAAAGGGTAGGAAAAATCTGGAACTCTCTTCCCCCCCCCTCAAAAGGCTGAGGACGCTGGGGCAATTGGAGCTTTCGAGACTGAGATCAATAGATTTTTGTTAGGTAAGGGAATCAAGGGGACATGGAGCAAAGACGGGTAAATGGAGTTGAGGTGCAGGCCAGCCATATGATAGAATGGCGGACCAGGCCCGAGGGGCTGAACGGCCTATTCCTGTTCTCATGTCGTTCTAACCTAATTTTACTGGCTTCTTCAAATGGCTCAGCTCAATCAAGCAGCGAGTAGCTGAAGCAGAGGGGCCAAGAAGGTGCCTGGTCTGTGCCAAGGTAGCTGATCTGAGTCAGGGTGGCAGTAGGGAAGTTGCATTTGGTCCCCGCTCCTGATCGCTCCCCAGTGACCCTCTGTGTGGGGACGTCGGCTGAGGACAGGGTCAGGCTCAGTTGTGGTCGACCGGCCTGCCGACACCGACTAAGTTCACGCAGGAGGTATGGGCAGTTGGGGAGGTTGTGGAGAGCAGCCTCTGGAATCGCTCTGTGGAAAGGAGTTGACGCCTCTGGCAGAGGAAGAGAAGGGCAGCAACTTGCGGAAAATAAATGAACTGGCTTTAGTGTCCCACGAGCAACTAGCCAGTTTTCCCCTCCTACCGGCAATGATTCTTGCTGTATTGCTGGCAGCTCCACAGTAGCCCATCCAACAAGTGACCATTTTCCATGCGTGGAGCTAAACAGCGAGCACCGACAGGCTAGTCCAACCAAAGCCAAGCCCGATCCTGTTCTCGACATAATCACAGTGCGGGTCACTGGATGGCGATCAGGAGCAGGAGTCCTGGTGCCTTTTCTGGCCTCTCACTGGCTCAGGGACGCTGAGATTAACTGTAAGTGACTCAGCACACAGAAAGAGAGAGAGAGAAACAGAGAGTATAGAGCCAGAGAGAGGCTGCCAGAGCTTCGGAGCAGGAGTAGGCAATTCAGCCCCTCAAGCCTGTTCTGCCATTGAATTAGATCATGGCTGATCTGTATCTTAACTCCATTTACCCACCTTGGTTCCATATCCCTTAATGTCTTTGCCTAACAAAAATCTATTGATCTCAGTTTTGCAATTTTCGATTGACGATTTGGAGCCTAACACCAATGGCTTTACAGCGAGTGAAGCCTCAGGTCTTCATCCAATTAGCCTACGGGCTGGTTTAGTGGCCATTTATCACGGCCAGCCTCCATTATCAGGTAGCGCTAACATTAGTCTCCAAACACAAGTCACATTTTGGATCGACAGAGATTACTTTGAAATTCCAAACCAAGGGGAGAAAAAGCATTCTCTGACAGTAATTACTCAATCGATATGCAGAAGCTGTCTGTGCCCAATTAATAGTTGCTTATAGGGACTAAAGTGGCTGACAAGAAACCAAAACATTAATATATACGATAATTTATTAAAAAAACAGGCATCCAATGAGCCAAACTGGGTGTTGTGTAGGGAATGACTCCATGTTAAAGTAACTGAACAAATTAAAATTAAGATCATCTGCCTGACATTTGGTTTACTGTGAGTGTTTGTTAAGTTTGTGCTGTTCCAATGTTTAGTTTCATGTATTCCAGAGATTTCACAATGGAGTTGGAAGCAGGTCTGAGTTTCGCCTCAGCAAAAATACCTCGGACTTGCATGGGAGGAAGGGTTTGGTAAAGATTCAACGGAGGGTCACCTATCCTCCAACGGAGCACACTGTACCTTACAATCTATTCCAGTGCTTAATCTCCTCCACATCTTGAAATCCTACATCTGATATCTTAGAATTGCAGCCAGGCAGCTGATTTTATTATTTAAAAAAACAACAACCTCTTATAAGAGATCCTCGAGAATTGGTACCTGACAAGACAACCATCGTTTAAAACAGAAAGGAAGAGAGAAACAGCGGTGTGGGCTGCAGCTTGCGCTGCTCCAGGTTCTCCCATGTGGTGCAGCACAGGAGGCGACACGGCCTCTGAACTGTGCATAGCTGCATAATCCATCCCCTGTCATCTGTTACTCCGCACAACATGGTAACAGAAGCTTTATATAGAACTCGGTATGTGAATCAGTCCAGAGCGTCAACGATCTCATCAGTCAAGGGAACACCTCACCGGCTTCAATTCGTTGTCAGGCGATTGTTTATGATAACATCTTTTAAAAATATATATTTTAGAGTTTGCTCCCGATTATGTGGCAGGCAGTAAGCACAGAGCAGGCAGCACGACCTAGGCCAGAAAGTAATGAAGGTGGCACCAAGAGACCCAAAGTTATATGGCATCACAGTGCTGGTTGCCATAGTAATAGCGGGGGTAGAGGGGCTTTAATCAGCAACGGACTGCCAGGAAATGAAGTATACTCTCCATAATACACGCTTTACACCAGGGGTGTTCAAACTGTGGCCCTGTCAACCAGGCCACGGAAACCCAAGCCACTCGGTCCTAATTGCGCTTAACCGCAGATTTGTCCTGTTTGAATCCCATGGGCCTGGAAGTTTGGAAAGGGCTCTATTTAGCACTGTTGCGGTTCAAGAAGGCGGCTCACCACCACCTTCTCAAGGGCAATTAGGGATGGGCAATAAATGCCGGCCTTGCCAGCGACGCCCACATCCCATGAACGAATTATTAAAAAAATCCTAAATTCAGAAAACCGAGATCTTTTAGTATCAACAACTTGGGTGATATGCAAATCAATCAATTTAAACTTTGCAGGCATCTATGCAACCAATGACAAGACATCTTGGGTAACCCTGCTTTATACTATGTAGCATCCTTATTACACAGCAGAGCCCCGATTATCCACTCGCTCAGGGTCCGCACTCTTGATTATTCGCATCAGTGGGAATCGCAGCTTAGTTTTGCTGCTAAAATGTTGCTGAGCATTTTAAATGAACTTTTCACAGACTTTGGGTTCTTTGGGACATGCGAAAGGTACGACATAAATGCAAGTCTTTTTCCCTTTAGCAGTTGCCTGGTGTCCCATACCTCAGATTTTACTGTATGTAACAGCTCTGCTATTCTGCTTCGTATCAGGAGTCCAGTGGGAGTCTGGGCTTTAGATCCAACAGTCAGGCGATAGGCACTTTTTTCCCCATTCCTGGAATATCCAGTTCTTACACAGGAACAGGAGGAGGCCATTCAGCCCCTCGAGCCTGCTCCGCCATTCAATTAGATCATGGCTGACTTGTATCTCAACTCTATTTATCCGCCTTTGCTCCATATCCCTTATTACCGTTACCTAACGAAAATCTATCTATCCCAGTCTTGAAAGCTCCAATTGACGCAGCACCCTCAGTTTTTTGGGGCAGAGAATTCCAGATTTCTACTACCCTTTGCGTGGAAAAACTACTTCCCGATTTCTCTCCTAAATGGCCTCTCTCCAATTTTATTACGTCCCCCTCGTTCTCGATTCCCCCACCAGGGGAAATAGTTTCTCTGTATCTAGCCTATTGAATCCTTTTAACATTTTAAACACCTCGATCAGATCATCCCTTCAATCTTCTAAACTCAAGGGAATACAAGTCAAGTTTATGCAATCTGTCCTTTTAATTTAACCCTCTAAGCCCCAGTATCATTCTGGAAATCTACACTTGAAATCTTATCTGCCAATGCTGGGAACTTGGTTAGATAACCTAAATAGACCAACCAGAAGCTAAAACTCCACTGTGTCAGGGTAAGTTGAAGGGGACGCTCCATCGTTCACTAGTGTCCATTATACATAATCCAATATATATTATTCTGTGATGTTTTTAATTTTACATTTCAAATTGTGGCACTCCCCAGCCTCCTACTCCTCCCAGTGATTTGTACCCATCAGTACTTCACCCTAGCGTTATATATAGCTCACATTACTCGTTCTAGAGACAGCCCATGTTTGGAATTACAAAAAATAGAGTTATATTTTGGTCGTTTTTTCCAAATGAACACAGTTTGAAAATTTCACACACCCACTGTCGCACGTCACTGAAACCCAACAAGGCCGTAGGCTGCATTATTCGATCCATGAGGAAAAACTCCCAAGACACATGACTTTCACACTGCTTTTTTGTTCCGCACATGGGGATAACAAAATGTGTTCATTGTTTAAGCTCTAACCGCCACCTATCTTCTCTCCACCCACGTGATAGGCAAAACTCTGCGCTGCTCAACAACAAGCATTTCCCTCATCCACCGACCAGCAGGAGGAAGAAACAAACCCAGTGTAAGCAGTCCCTGCAACTCTGGCAGAACCAGAGAGTTTTTATTTTTCTGCTGTGAGAAGATGTCACATTTCTTGTGGCAAAACTACATGCGATATTGTATGGTTTACACCCACAGTATAAATAAAAAGTCCATGGTTAACAGCCGAACATCACACTTAGCCAATGGGTGGGTCCAACACATGAGTGCTTAAGATATCAGATCTGAAGTCCCCTGACGGCTCATTGATCATTGATATTGAGGCACAAGGACCAGGAAGGTCAACATCAGCTTGTGTTTATATAGCACATTTAACATAGTAAAATGTCCCAAGGAGCTTCACAGGAGCGTTATCAAACAAAAACTGACAACACACCAAAGGAGGACACATTAAGACAGGTGACCAAAAGCTTGGACAAAGAGGTGGGTTTTAAGCAGCCTCTTAAAGGAGGAGAAAGGTGGAGGTGCAGAGATTTAGGGAGGGAATTCCAGAGCTAGGGCTCAGATGGCTGAAGGCACGGCCGCCAATGGTGGGGCAAAGGAAGTGGAGGATGCACAAGAGAGCTGGAGGAACGCAGAGCTCTCAGAGGGTTGTTGGGCTGGAGCCAGGTTCAATCCCTGTTTTGTGCCATTTTTATTCATCTCAGCCAGCACCGGAATAGGGCGCGACTACTGGGCAGTGGGGGAGGGGTGGGAGAATATGGGGTTAAAAGAAATCAGCCAGGATCCCCATTCCTGATCACCACCCAGGAAATACTACTAGAAAGTCTACGCTTGCAGATTACTGGCTGTGATGGAGAACGGGAAAAAAAAAAGGAAATTATGTCCATCGGCCATGAATCATCATGATATATTAAATTAAGGATCCCTCCAAAATTTTATTTTCAGAATGGCACAAAGGGTACTCTGGGTTTACCCACAACAATGATTATTTGCCTATATAACTGCATATTAAACATCTTGCATAAGGCACACACTTCCCATCTACAAACTTTATTGCCTATTGTCAAGGCTTTCTGTCACCCTTTTTAAAATCAAAGAAACAAAGACTTGCATTTATACAGCACCTTTCACAACCTCAGGAAGTCCCAGAGCGCTTTACAGCCAGTGAAGTACTTTTGTAGGGAAATGTGGCAGCCAATTTTCACACAGCAAGATCCCACAAACAGCAATGAGATAAATGACCAGATCATCTGTTTTAATGATGTTGGTTGAAGAATAAATATTGGCCAGGACACGGGGGAGAACTCCCCTGCTTTTCTTCAAAATAGTGCCATAGGATCTTTTACATCCACCTGAGGGGGCAGACGGGGCCACGGTTTAACGTCTCATCCGAAAGACAGCACCTCCAACAGTGCAGCACTCCCTCAGTACTGCACTGGAGTGTCAGCCTAGATTTTGTGCTAAAGTCTCTGGAGCGGGGCTTGAACCCACAACCTTCTGATTCAGAGGCACGAGTGCTACCCACTGAGCCAAGGCTGACACTTAAAAGAGAAGGTGAATCAATCAAATCGCTCAAAACCCTTTGACAGGTTTCCATTCGCCATATTTTTCCCCCTCACTGCGCCACCTGGATACTTCAAAATAAGGTTCCTAACACGATGAAACATTTAAAAAGTAACACACATTTCAATTGAAAATTAACACCTTTTTAAACCTTCATTAAGGATTTTACTTATAGGCCTCAGCCTCTCTCCAAAGCCTGGGTTTGATATTTTTCAGACACCTATCAGCCTACGCCTGCCATTTGCAGATGTCGCAGTCACAGCTGAAAGCAAACATGCAGGTGCAGCAAGCAGTCAGGAAGGCAAATGCTATGTTGGCCTTCATTGCAAGAGGATTTGAGTACAGGAGCAAGGATGTCTTACTGCAGTTATACAGGGCCTTGGTGAGACCACACCTGGAGTATTGTGAGCAGTTTTGATCTCCTTACCTAAGAAAGGATATATTTGCCATAGAGGGAGTGCAGCGAAGGTTCACCAGACTGATTCCTGGGATGGCTGGACTGTCGTATGAGGAGAGATTGGGTCGACTAGGCCTGTATTCACTCGAGTTTAGAAGGATGAGAGGGGATCTCATTGAAATGTATAAAATTCTGACAGGGCTAGACAGACTGGATGCAGGGAGGATGTTTCCCCTGGCTGGAGGGAAGGGGGTGGTCCAGAACGAGGGGTCACAGTCTCAGGATACGGGGTAGGACATTTAGGACTGAGATGAGGAGAAATTTCTTCACTCAGAGGGTGGTGAATCTGTGGAATTCTCTACCACAGAAGGCTGTGGAGGCCAAGTCACTGAAAATATTTAAGAAGGAGCTCGATAGATTTCTAGACACAAAAGGCATCAAGGGGTATGGGGAGAGAGCGGGAATATGGTATTGAGATCGAGGATCAGCCATGATCATATTGAAAGGCGGAGCAGGCTCGAAGGGCCGAATGGCCTGCTCCTGGTCCTAGTTTCTATGTCCCTATTGTAGGAGTGAATATTCCTTCTATATTGCACATTCCTAATTATATAGCTTACATTATCACACGGAGGAGCTGGGTTGTGGTGGCACAAGTTCATTTTGGGTATCAGCCATGATCATACTGAATGGCGGAGCAGGCTTGAAGGGCCGAATGGCCTACTCTTGCTCCTATTTTCTATGTTTCTATGAATAGCCAATAGGCAGGAACCTAGGGTGAAAGCAGTGCCCCAGCTGCCAACATCCACCTTAGAGGCCATCACTCTGTTTTCCTACTCGTTTAATGCAGCACTGGGGGGGGGAATGGTTTGGAGGAACTGCGTCACGCCATCATCAGCGAGTGGAAACCGGGGCTAGCAGACTGGCAGCCTGCACGCAGCACCTCCTCATTACTACAGTGCTCTCTTAAATGGAGCGCAAAACATGTCTACGGGGAAATTAACAGTTGATGCAAACAAATAGCAGCAAAGGGATTCAGCACCAAGACAGACAGCCAGCCAGCCGAATGACACAAAACTGGAGCCAGTCAACAAACAGATTGTATGCCCTGTGCCATCTGCAGGTTAAATGTTTCACATTACTCTGGATTTTTTGTAACTGGCCTCTTAATATGACCTGGGTCCCGCAATCGGTCTTATCAATTGCGAATACCCCTCTGAAATAATCTAGGAGGAAAACACAAACCTAAAAAAGTGTTCCAGAACCATTATTATGGGCGCAATCACACTGCAAGGGTAGTGTCGGTGTAAAAAGGGGTTTCAGCTTCACGCCGACACTAAAGTTTCAAAGTGTAACTTGAGCGTGGAGACCCCGACAGATTCCGAAGTGAAGTGAAGCGATGAAGCGAGAAGCCTTTGCTTGTGGGGAGTCTCACTTTTCTTTGCGTTGGTGTCAGCTCAGCCCCAGTTCCAGATTCAAAGTCAGGCTGCGTCTACCTGCAGCATCGGTGTAATGTCAAACCACTTTGCATTAACGCTAGCTGTAGTGTGTATACGTCTTAAAGCTGTGAGCAGCTGAAAATATACAGAGTCTGTTTGAGCGAAGAATCGGTGTGAGCAACGGTGCTTTTTCCTTAAAACCCTATCATCTCACGCGACGATTTCAAGATTCCCAGAGTCTGCCCTACTGATTTCTACCATTAAATGCAGCCTGAAAGGACTCAGCGCCAAACTGTCCGTAACCATTTGTCAACCTCCGCCACCCACCCCCCCCAACTTTGTATTTCTAATAAACAGATCAAAGCAAAGACAACTCAGTATTGCCTAAAGGTATTTTGTAGATTTGATGACCGCTCTATGCTGAGTTTCTTGATCTCAGTCAGGGCCATTGTGCAGGGATAATTGAACTCAGCGCAACCCCCCCCACCCCCAATCCCTGCCCACGAGGTAAAGGGAGGGGGAAGTCGGCCAGGGTACCAGCTCCTGATCACTATGAGGTGATCCCTACTGGAATATGCACATATGTGGATGTCAGGTGAGGACATGGTCAAGTGCAGTTATGCTGCCGCCCACAGTCAAATAGCAAAAGACTCTCGCTGTCCACCCTTAGCAGTGAAGAATGGCCACTGGATTAAGCAATAGAAAGGGCAACTGGAGTCCCCGAGGCTATACCCCTGAACATTGGAGGGCGACAAATAAAGCTTTGTGAACGGACAGACCATCTTGGAAATTCATCAAGTGGTAATGAGCAAGTGGAAATATAGCCGGGTGTGGGAAGACTGACTGAAAAACAACATTAAAAGGTTGAGTTCTTCAATAACACTGCTGCTTCTTAGTCACAATCTACCATACAACCGCCTACCCAAGGCTGGTCGGCTTCTGTTTCTAAACACTGCACTAAACTTTGACAGAACTGGTCTCCAATGGCACGGTACATTGGTAAATCTACAGGCCCAATGACACCATAAAGGA
Source organism: Heptranchias perlo (assembly GCF_035084215.1). Classification (NCBI taxonomy): domain Eukaryota; kingdom Metazoa; phylum Chordata; class Chondrichthyes; order Hexanchiformes; family Hexanchidae; genus Heptranchias; species Heptranchias perlo. The sequence continues at coordinate 13,513,788 of NC_090336.1, read as the reverse complement.
GATGACAACCTAAAACCTCACATTAAATTGCACTCTGACCATATAAACAATGGTTAAAAACAAGTTTTGAGGTGTGTTCGACTTCAGTTTGCACAGGTGCACACTTTTTTTTTGAAAAGATGTATTTTATCAAGGGAAAGCCAGTAATTACCTGCTGGTTTCTTCTCACCTCAGGGTCTACCCAAGAATAACGGCCGCTAATCAGACCACGTGGCCTTGAAAGGCTGCACCAGAATATGCACATCTGCATCTAAGCAGCAGAATAATACACTGTACATGGTATAATGCTACCATTATACAACACCATATCTTCTGACTCACTTCGAGCAACGCCACGGGAGATCTGCTAAGCCTACCAAATAAATAAAAAAATCAAAGCCCTACTGGTACATGTTAACGGTTAAGTGCAAGTAGAGCTGGCTCAACTGCTGCAGCACAAGAGTGGTGTACTCCTGAACATGGGGACACCATGACTGAACCTCAGTCTCAGGTCATACAAGCTCTGGTCTTTCCCCAAGGATCCAAGTTTGTTCCTCGCAGGATGGTTCTAAATCAAAGGAGCTCCCTACACAATAGACACATTGTTGATGGTGGGATAAAAACAATGCTCTCAAATCCAATCTCCGTCCTCCAGAGACCCGACGGCACTGGACTATCGGATCTTTAAAAGGTCCCTCAGGCTACCATCGGACCCCTCTTGCTCGATAATAGTAGGAGTGACAGCATCAACACACACAGATAGGGGAGACCAAAGGACAGAGGCGACTGGTCTCCATTTGAGCATCAATCTCTCAGTTTTACATATATAGATATTACTTAAAATCTTGCTCAGGACAAGCTCTCCCCGTCAACAAACCTTACTTCCGGTTGTCATGAATTATAGTCACGCTTTCCTGTCGACGATTACCACTGAAAATTGCTATGTCAACATCTCCCATTCAGTTTTGTTACGTCAACTGTCACAATGAGGCTCTGGCCACTAGGTTGCTCTGCGGAGCGAGTTTTTGGAATTCTCTCTCTCGGATTGCCACCTTGTAAATATTTTTCAAATTATATTCATCTCCTGGCCACAGGTAATTTACTAGTTTAATATAAAACCACCTTCTGACAAGTTGGCAGAGAAACAGGCCGAGGATTACACTGAAGCTGAAACACAGCCTCCTGCTCTCTCTCATACTTTGTGGAATTTCTTGTCTTGCTCCATCTTCCTTATACCTACAATCTACAGGTTTTGAGAGATCAAACTTGGCCTCACCTAAATCGCTATTACCTCCATTGTTAATACTTCCCTCCTATTTTTTTCACCTTTGGGGTCTCCTGCACATTGCCCTTGGCTCTTCACCTGGGTTTCTTCAAACTTAAAACAATAAATGACCTGAGGATCGAATCTTAACACAGGTCGGTTAACGAGAGACCAGTACGTTTGCTCAGACACGCGTTCCAGCAGCAACATGTGCTTTACTGTAACATGCTTCCCACACAAGGGAATCCGCGGTGTTTGTTTTTCCCTCGCGGGACCTTGAGGTGTGTGATTATGGGAAATGCACGCTCTTCTTTCCATACAGTGTTTTCAGGAGATTTTAACATTCATCAAGGTGAGGGGCATCTCTGCTGCATTTTTCCACTGTTGGGCACCCAGTCACCCACCATGCACTCCCAGCCCATGGGGTACTGATAAAGGCCCCCTCTACTCTGCCCCAACAATGTGCCTCAGCCACACAATCACAACGGCGCTACTGACTGTGGCGGCATGAAAATTTAATTTCCCAAAGCCGCCATTTTTGAAGGCCGATTTAGAGTCAATTCATTAGAAGCAGCTTTGTGCCTTGGACTCGTGCCTACTGGGCAAACTCATTTCACATCAATGCCTGACAGTGCGCCGAGAAAGAGAGGTTCATCCCATCCGTCTGGGCTGGAGCTTTAATCCAGGTCCCAGCTGAACTCCCAGTCCCAGATGTAACCAAACAGCACCGCCCCATCCTCCTGCAGTAAAGAGAGCTTTAATTTCAATTACACTCACGGCCCCCGATACTTTTGCCAAACTGGGGTCAGTTACTTCTGTCAGCTATGATATCTGGAGGCTCAACAGCCTTAAGATCAAACGCTAATGCTTCATGGAGAGTTAACTAAGGAAAAGGCATATACAACATCTGAAGGCTTGTGTGTACACTGAACCATTCCCCTCCCCCCCTTCCGAAGAGGACAATGCAAGACTATATGAACCTTGTCCTTCCGTTAAGTGAAACCCTATAAAATTCTGCCCGTGTTCTCAGTTCAGCTGACAGTAGAGGGAGCAGGTATACGCACCCCCTCAAATTCTGCACTGTAACCGGCTACTGTACAAAAGCGGGGCCTTACTGGTTTGCCCTCCCCTCTGGAGAAAGGCCATGCCTCTGTTCAGTGTGTCACCCTACCCCTTCTCCCCACTGATTTCTGACAGAGCTTACTGGCTATTAGTGAGGGGAAAGGGAGTCTGAGCCTCCAGGAACTACATACTCGGGGTAAGGGTAGGGCTGCTCTTCTCAATGTCTGCCACTGGAGGCCACTACCCCTTTTCTTCTACTGGCAGAAAGTGTCCTGTGCACCACCCTTATATCGAATTGCCTTAGGAATGACCCCTTTCATCCATTTTGTTCGCCTCTGTAAAGCAAAGTACGAGAGAGAGAGAGAGAGAGAGAGAGATGGAGGTGGTGCTATAATTGGGATATCTGGATTTGGGAATATCAAGTGTTTGCTTCATGACTGGTTTGAATGCGGTCACTTCAGCATGTATGGGGAGCAATACTGCCACATATCTATATATGACGTGGAGATGCCGGTGATGGACTGGGGTGGACAAATGTAAGGAATCTTACAACACCAGGTTATAGTCCAACAATTTTATTTGAAAATCACAAGCTTTCGGAGGCTTTCTCCTTCGTCAGGTGAATGTGCATTCACCTGACGAAGGAGAAAGCCTCCGAAAGCTTGTGATTTTCAAATAAAATTGTTGGACTATAACCTGGTGTTGTAAGATTCTTTACACATATCTATATAGGAGGAGCATGGAGTTATTTACTTCACATTTAATGGAACATTACTAATGTATTTTACGGAGGTACTTAGAATTCCATTTATAATGAGCCGACAATGTAGATTTGAATGTTTAAAACAGGATTACAAAATCAACATTCTTGGTCTCACTATCTTCTCTAACCTCACGCTAGACTCCTACATCTCCTCCATGGACATTTATATAGTGCCTTTAACATAGTAAACCGTCCCAAGGCACTTCAGAGGCATGCTATCTGACAAAATTTGACACCAAGACACATAAAAGGAGAAATTAAGACCGGTGAACAAAAGCTTGGTCAAAGAGATAGGTTTTAAGGAGCCTCTTAAAGGAGGAGAGAGGTAGACTGGCAGAGAGGTTTTGAGAGGGAATTCCAGAGCTGAAGGGCCAGACAGCTGGGTCTTCACCAGGCTGGTAACAAGATAGATGGACGGTCATACAGTAAACTGAGGAGAGAATTACAAGTAGGCCACTGGTCTCTGTTTGAGTCCCACTCTCCTGTACGTGCACCTGAAAACCAGTCTATTTCCTTATGTAATAACAAAATAACAGGCAGGTGTATAAGCTCTGAAACTCGTAAATCACGGCAAGAACAGAAAGGGTCGTCGTGACTTTAAACATGCAAAATGAAGCAATAGGAGAGGCACTCAGATGCCCATTGGGCAGCAGGGTGGCGAGACTCGAGCATGTAGAAAGAGCAGGACAGAGGGCTCCCAAACTAGCAGCAGGGGGTGGGGGGTGGCAGAAGAGAGAGGGAGAAAAAGAACGAGAACAAAGGCACAGGCACAATGAGGGAAGGACTGGGACTGGAGGGTAAAGTGAGTCAGTATATTAATCAATTATTTTTCCTACTGAATTAGTTCCAGGGATTCCCAGATTACTTTCTGTTACTGACCCTTTAACACTCAGGTTATGATCCTTCAAGGCCAAAATTCCTCATTGGAGGTGGGGGAGGGCGGTTCTATCGGTCTCCCAGCAGGAGACCAGTAGAACCCCTGGAAAATGGCAGACACCTGGTTCTCAGACAATTCTGGGGGGGGGTTTCCTGCTTGCACCTTCATCCACCCCTGACAGGGCAAATGCCAACTAGCGAGGCAGGACCTTGGGGGGCGGGGTGCAAAGACTCCCTACACAGGGAGTTCCCTATCTATTGGCTCAGTTGGGACAGTTGGTCAGTGAGGTGAGATTTTCCAGATGAGCAGATGTGAGCCCCACCAAGGCACCGTCCTAAAACAAACAAAAAAGTAATTTTTCTTTTTGCTGATTGGCCCCCTTCCCCAAGAAGGGAGGACCGAGGCAACCATCCCAGTGCTAAAGCAGTGGCGGAGTTTCCAGTCACACAGGGAATGCGAGCGCCAGAGCCGAGCTCGCAGTGGTTCTTGCGCTAGGCCTTGAACTGACCCTTCAAACTCTGGCAGCGCCAGAACTAGAGAGCTGGTGGGCACAATCCTGGCATAAGCACCGGGATTTCAACCCTTTTCTATGTTGGAAGGAATGAAATTGTATTATTACATGGATAAAAATATTTTTATACAATGGCACATGCAGCATTAAATCCTGGCCCCAGAGAATTCCATGAAAATCTACGGATTGCTCCCGGCCCACATCCACGAAGCCCTTTAAAAATACTGCGCACTTGTAACCTGGGAAAAGGCTCGCTGGATTGTGGCCGACAGTATAACTGCACACGAGGAAAGGACAGGTCAGCTGGTAGGAGGCATCAAGGAGTGAAATCAGAATGATAAAGAGACACAGTACTGGGAGGGTGCAGCTTTAATTTTCTACTCCATTCAGTTCCCAATTTGAACTTAAAGCAGATGTCTGCAATCTCCTGGAAAGGTGGAGGGGATGGAGGGGGAAAATCGACATTAAAAATAGAGTTAGACACAGCCAGTCCTCCCGGGGCAGCTCCTCCAGGTGACCAACTAAAAGTCACACTAGTGAACGAGGAATAGGCCCCTCTGTCCGTCCCCTTATGGCAGATACACGCGGCCCAGAAGGGCCTATGAGGAGGACAGAGCAGCAGTAAGGAGTGAAGAGAGGCCAAATATCTGAGACTGCCCCTTTCGCTGGAGGGCCAATACACACAAAAAACAAAAAGTCTGAAGATGTTATATTAGTACTAGCTGTGCGTCTTGTGGAGAATCCCAGCACATTCACACGCATACAAGTCACACATTTAAAAATTGCATTGCTGAGATGCTTCAGAAGGTGTTAGGAACAAATTCCACCCCAATTTCCACACTATTCAAAGGGGTATAGTGTTGCTAGAGCTGTATTATAGGCTGCTCCATTTTAAGGCTTTTCCTATTTGCCTAACACCTCATTTGTTTGCTCTGGCTCTTCCAGATATAGAGCTTAATGCAAACAAACCGAACACAAATAGGCTGCAATGACGCAAGGGGCCACATCTGCAAATACAAAATGCAAAGTTCCAGCAACTATGCACAGCAATCTTGCTCCTCGAGCTCCACACCAAAATCATACACTGCCAAAACACTCCTCCATCCCCACACCAAAATCATACACTGCCAAAACACTCCTCCATCCCCACACCAAAACCGTACACCGCCAAAACACTCCTCCATCCCCACACCAAAACCGTACACCGCCGAAACACTCCTCCATCGCCACACCAAAACCGTACACCGCCGAAACACTCCTCCATCCCCACACCAAAACCGTACACCGCCGAAACACTCCTCCATCCCCACACCAAAACCGTACACTGCCAAAACACTCCTCCATCCCCACACCAAAACCGTACACTGCCGAAACACTCCTCCATCGCCACACCAAAACCGTACACTGCCGAAACACTCCTCCAACACCACACCAAAACCATACACTGCCGAAACACTCCTCCATCGCCACACCAAAACCGTACACTGCCGAAACACTCCTCCATCCCCACACCAAAACCGTACACTGCCGAAACACTCCTCCATCGCCACACCAAAACCGTACACCGCCGAAACACTCCTCCATCGCCACACCAAAACCGTACACCGCCAAAACACTCCTCCATCGCCACACCAAAACCGTACACCGCCAAAACACTCCTCCATCGCCACACCAAAACCGTACACTGCCGAAACACTCCTCCAACCCCACACCAAAACCGTACACTGCCGAAACACTCCTCCATCGCCACACCAAAACCGTACACTGTCGAAACACTCCTCCAACCCCACACCAAAACCGTACACTGCCGAAACACTCCTCCATCGCCACACCAAAACCGTACACTGTCGAAACACTCCTCCAACCCCACACCAAAACCGTACACTGCCGAAACACTCCTCCATCGCCACACCAAAACCGTACACTGTCGAAACACTCCTCCAACCCCACACCAAAACCATACACTGCCGAAACACTCCTCCATCGCCACACCAAAACCGTACACCGCCGAAACACTCCTCCATCGCCACACCAAAACCGTACACCGCCGAAACACTCCTCCATCCCCACACCAAAACCGTACACCGCCGAAACACTCCTCCATCCCCACACCAAAACCATACACCGCCAAAACACTCCTCCATCGCCACACCAAAACCGTACACCGCCGAAACACTCCTCCATCGCCACACCAAAACCGTACACCGCCGAAACACTCCTCCATCCCCACACCAAAACCGTACACCGCCAAAACACTCCTCCATCCCCACACCAAAACCGTACACCGCCAAAACACTCCTCCATCCCCACACCAAAACCGTACACCGCCAAAACACTCCTCCATCCCCACACCAAAACCGTACACCGCCAAAACACTCCTCCATCGCCACACCAAAACCGTACACTGCCGAAACACTCCTCCATCGCCACACCAAAACCGTACACTGTCGAAACACTCCTCCATCCCCACACCAAAACCGTACACTGCCGAAACACTCCTCCATCCCCACACCAAAACCGTACACCACCAAAACACTCCTCCATCCCCACACCAAAACCGTACACCGCCGAAACACTCCTCCATCCCCACACCAAAACCGTACACTGCCAAAACACTCCTCCATCGCCACACCAAAACCGTACACTGCCAAAACACTCCTCCATCCCCACACCAAAACCGTACACTGCCAAAATACTCCTCCATCCTCACACCAAAACTGTACACCGCCGAAACACTCCTCCAGCCCCCACCAAAACTGTACATTACCGAAACACTCCTCCATCCCCACACCAAAACCGTACACTGGCAAAACACTCCTCCATCCCCACACCAAAACCGTACACTGCCAAAACACTCCTCCATCCCCACACCAAAATCATACACTGCCAAAACACTCCTCCAGCCCCCACCAACACCGTACAATGCTGAAACACTCCTCCAGCCCCACACCAACACCGTACATTGCCAAAACACTCCTCCATCCCCACACCAAAATCATACACTGCCAAAACACTCCTCCAGCCCCCACCAACACCGTACAATGCTGAAACACTCCTCCAGCCCCACACCAACACCGTACACTGCCAAAACACTCCTCCATCCCCACACCAAAATCATACACTGCCAAAACACTCCTCCATCCCCACACCAAAACCGTACACCGCCAAAACACTCCTCCATCCCCACACCAAAACTGTACATTGCCAAAACACTCCTCCATCCCCACACCAAAATCATACACTGCCAAAACACTCCTCCAGCCCCCACCAACACCGTACAATGCTGAAACACTCCTCCAGCCCCACACCAACACCGTACACTGCCAAAACACTCCTCCATCCCCACACCAAAATCATACACTGCCAAAACACTCCTCCATCCCCACACCAAAACCGTACAATGCCGAAACACTCCTCCATCCCCACACCAAAACCGTACACTGCCGAAACAATCCTCCAGCCCCCACCAACACCGTACAATGCTGAAACACTCCTCCAGCCCCACACCAACACCGTACACTGCCAAAACACTCCTCCATCCCCACACCAACATCGTACACTGCCAAAACACTCCTCCATCCCCACACCAAAACCGTACAATGCCGAAACACTCCTCCATCCCCACACCAAAACTATACACCGCCGAAACACTCCTCCATCGCCACACCAAAACCGTACACTGCCAAAACACTCCTCCATGCCCACATCAAAACTGTACACCGCCAAAACACTCCTCCATCCCCACACCAAAACCGTACACTGCCGAAACACTCCTCCATCGCCACACCAAAACCGTACACTGCCAAAATACTCCTCCATCCCCACACCAAAACCGTACACTGCCAAAACACTCCTCCATCCCCACACCAACACCGTACACCGCCGAAACACTCCTCCATCCCCACACCAAAACCGTACACTGCCAAAACACTCATCCATCCCCACACCAAAACCGTACACTGCCGAAACACTCCTCCATCCCCACACCAAAACCGTACACTGCCGAAACACTCCTCCATCCCCACACCAAAACCGTACACTGCCGAAACACTCCTCCATCCCCACACCAAAACCGTACACTGCCGAAACACTCCTCCATCCCCACACCAAAACCGTACACTGCCGAAACACTCCTCCATCCCCACACCAAAACCGTACACTGCCGAAACACTCCTCCATCCTCACACCAAAACTGTACATTACCGAAAGACTCCTCCATCCCCACACCAAAACCGTACACTGCCAAAACACTCCTCCATCCCCACACCAAAACCGTACACTGCCAAAACACTCCTCCATCCCCACACCAAAACCGTACACTGCCGAAACACTCCTCCATCCCCACACCAAAACCGTACACTGCCGAAACACTCCTCCATCCCCACACCAAAACCGTACACTGCCGAAACACTCCTCCATCCCCACACCAACACCGTACAATGCCGAAACACTCCTCCAGCCCCCCAACACCGTACACTGCCAAAACACTCCTCCATCCCCACACCAAAACTGTACATTACCGAAACACTCCTCCATCCCCACACCAAAACCATACACTGCCAAAACACTCCTCCATCCCCACACCAAAATCATACACTGCCGAAACACTCCTCCAGCCCCCACCAACACCGTACAATGCCGAAACACTCCTCCAGCCCCACACCAAAACCGTACACTGCCAAAACACTCCTCCAGCCCCCACCAACACCGTACAATGCTGAAACACTCCTCCAGCCCCACACCAACACCGTACACTGCTAAGTGTCCATTAAAGGTGTGAATCTCAAAATATAGAGATTCATTTTTTAAAAACAGTTACATGATAATTATCACCAACTCTAAAACAACATTTTCTTTATTTTTTCCTGTCTTGGCTGTTATTAGGGCAATTGTTTTGTTTAAATTGCGAGTCCAATGACTTCATCAGTTTAACTTATTTGAGGAGTTAATAAATCTGATTACGTGGGAGAGATGACCTAATATCAGCAGACTCAAGTTGTAAACCCAGGGGCTTTCGGCAACTGTGCATCTCTTTTCCTCTCCTCTCACGTTGGAGCTATGAGGTAATTGTCCACGCTGCAATTTCACTTGCTGCCAGTGCATCGCAGAAAATTGTGGGCACGTCGCCAGTGATTTTCTGCTTCCATGTTTGACACAGAGGTGCTCGCAATTTCCTAACGCACGCTGACACTGAGCAAGGTATCTTGTCGCTTCGTGGGCTTAAAAGTTGTGGTTTATAATCCTGCTTCCATGGGCACGGACTCTATTTATCCAATCATTTTTGAGCCTTGCCAACCCTACCCAACGGCACCCCTTGGCGTTAGACACGGACAGTAATTCCACTGTTGGGTAGAAATTCCCAGGAGAGAATCTCCATCGAATCCCCCTCTTCCACACCATCCCCTCTGTGTTGATACTATGTCCCACTTCTCCAAGGTGCTATGTTTTTATTAAACAATGCAGAGTGTGACCCAATAACAAGCAATGTCAATTCAACTCACTCACACGGTCAGATTCAGTAAACCCTTCAACCCTGCCGCCCCTAGTGAGGCTGTCGGGATGCACTGTTTAGACAAAAGAAACGATGTTTGATTAAAAAAAAACACTGAGTTACACTGCATTAAAGATTGCTCTGTGCCATGCAGGTTCCAAGGGCCCATTTCCGCAAAAAGAATAAAAATGCATTTTTGATGCTTCAGTGAATCAAATGAATGTTTCTGGAGCTGTGCTGCGGTCTTTGGCCAGGATTCTTTTCACTGGACCACATTATCCAACACAGATGCTGGTTTATAGACAAACACAAGGATTAGGAAGAGAATAAGTAAGTCAGTTCAGCAAAGAAAATAGAGAACCAGGTAGAGCAATTCCAGAAATTGTGTTTTTGTCAGAATGAGATGCTCAAAATAAATCTGTATAAAGTGAAAACGACTTTACAAATAATGGATATAGATCTGTGAACTAAAATTCAGAATCGTGAAGAACAACTTCGGAATACGTAATGTAGGCACAGAGATATCATCCTAGCCAGAAAACACTGTAGGAAAATCAATTCCTCTCCAAGGGTGGTCAAATAATTTCAACATGACGATTCGATTCCTCAATGATACAAAGCATATTGTTCACAACACTTAAAGAGTATTGCATCTGGGAAGTATACTATTCTCTCCTCCTATTTTTCCTGATCCATGTGATACACCATTTCCCCTGAAATTGTGTTACCTAAAGCAAAGCCATTTTTATCACTTTCTAGATTCCTCTCGAATTGTTTATCTGTGCGGGAGTTGATGACTCATGCTGAGTCTTTTTCCAGTACTTCTCTCCCACCATCTTTTTACTCCTCATCAACAATCTCTTCCACTCTTCATTCATATCCACCCTTTTGCACCAAACTACCTACGCTCTGTGGTCAGCTTCCAGTCGGCCTAGTGCTGTGGCTGAATCACCATCTTGACCGACCCATGACATTCAACGGAGAAATTAAAGTCTTGCTTTTGAAGAATTGAAAGTGTCCTTACGTCACTCACAACTCCAACCAACAGCTACCACCTTCACCTTCGATGGCTCCATCTTTAGAGCTTCTTCATGTAGCAACATTTATGGTCTCCATCTCGCTCAAATTAAATTCCCAAATCTCCTAAAGCGGCTTCCAAAAAGCTCAGTTTCCTCTTTTGTGCAAAGGATTCTTTTTACCGCTCAATAACTCTTAACTATTCTCTAAATGGTGCGAAACTAGGGATTGTAGAGGAGCAAAGAGTCCATGTACACGAATCACTAAACGCTAGTGGACAGGTTCAAAAAGGCTAATGGAATGTTGGCCTTTATCTCAAGGGAGCTGGAATATGAAAGGGATGGAAGTTATATTACAATTGTATACAGCCTTGGTCAGACCCCATTTGGAGTACTGTGTTCAATTCTGGGCACCGCACCTCAGGAACGATTTATTGGCTTTGGAAGAGGTGTGGTGCAAATTCACCAAAATGATACAGGGGCTTAGAGGGTTAAATTATGAGGACAGGTTGCATAAACTTGGCTTGTGTTCCCTTGAGAATAGCAGATTGAGGGGTGATCTGATCAAGGTATTTAAAATGTTAAAAAGGATTTGACAGCTTAGATTCAAAGAAACTATTGCCTCTAATGGGGGAAATCAAGAACAAGGGAACCAAATCTTAAAATTAGAGCTGGGCCATTCAGGAGGGAAATCAGGACGCACTTTTTCACACAAAGGGTAATAGAAATCTGGAGCGCTCTTCCCCAAAAGGCTGTGGATGATGGGTCATTTGGAGCTTTCAAGACCAAGATAGATAGATTTTTGTTAGGTAAGGGTATCAAGGGATATGGAGCTAAGACGGGATAATGGGGTTGAGGTACAGATCAGCAATGATCTAACTGAATGGCAGAGCAGGATCGAGGGGCTGAATGGCCTATTCCTGTTCCTAAATAAATCGATCGCACTCTTTCTCTCACAGCCTGACTTGTCTTTTCTCTATATTATTGATGTTATGGTCAATGGTTCTCTGAGCTTTCCATCTTTCTGCATTCTCAGTGTTTTGAATCAAGCAATGAGTCATCCTCCTGCCTTGTTGTGGAACACCTGACCTCCAGTCGCCATGGAACAGAGACTGAGAACTCACCAAGTGGGAAATCAGAAGTGTAAAGCAATTTGCCACCCACCCATCGTGCCACAACAAAGTCACAGCAATTTCATTATGATGCTGCCTGTGTATTTGTAGCTCAGTCCCTAGTCGTGGCTACTGTTACAACCCAAATTCAATGCATTCATCATCATCAAACATCCAGGGTGTTTATCAAGTCAACTCTCAACTGAACAGGAAGTGGCAACCACAACTGTTGTAGGCTCCCACACAGAGGCGTAAAGTACACGCAGAGCAAAAAAATGTTCCGATATATCAGATCTGGCCACAGAAGAACAACCAATAACATCTTCTGAAACACTACATCAAGCACAGGTTTTTTTTATATAAAGTTCGTAGTTACATTTCTTGCAGAGGTCTTCTTACATAAAGTGTAAAATTTAGGAGCAAAGAGAGGGGACTGGCCATGAGTTAATGCACTAGGAAGCGAGATTTGAGATCTAAGCACTACGCTCGACTAGGTGTTTGTGGATTCACAGGTAACAGAGGAATGACTGTTTTTAAACTCCGGAACACACCTTTGTAAAGATATCATGGCACATTTGCACTTCTCTCACTCACTCACTCAGTTATCTTAACCCAGCTGGCCGTAGATGTCACACAAGCTCCCTAGCACGTACTCTACTCTAATAGATGCTGCATCTGTCCGCCCATTATCAGTCTTCTATTTAGATCTGTCTACGTACAGAATCATAGAATTTTCAGCACAGAAGGAGGTCATTCAGCCCACTGTGTCTGTGCTGGCTCTATGAAAGAGCTAGCCACTCAGTCCTTTTCCCCATACCCTTTTAATTCTCTCTTTTTTTTCAAATACGTATCTACTTTCCTTTTAAAAGTGATTATTGATTCTGCTTCCACTGCTGATTCTGATCAGGGATTCCATGCCCTAACAACCTTCTATGTAAAAAAAAAATTCTGCTAATCTCTCCCTTTGTTCTCTTGATGATCTTAAACTTACGCCCTTTAGTTACCAACTCACTGACCAGTGGAAATTGATTTTCCCGAATTACTTTATCGAAATCCCTCATAATTTTGAGCACCCCTATCAGATCTCCACGGTTATAGTGAAAAGAGCCCCAGTTTCTCTAACTACTCATCATAACTAAGCCCCTCATCCCTCCTTATTCATCATGACGACAGGAACCAAAGATCCAGCAGGAATAGTCTCATCGTCTGCATGCTTCATGTCCTCTACGGAGTGCTGACCTACCTTTACACCTTCATGCTCTGCACTATTCACACAGCACCATGGAGGTGGGAGATCAGGTTTGGGATTATTATATCTCAAACATCAGCTCCATCAATGGGTCAGTAAATGGTTACCATTTACTTTATTTAAATGTAGCCAACTTTAACTGTAACAGATTTCTACGCCAACATTAGGCACCTAGGAATTGCAAACACAAACTTTTTGAACCAAAATTTTTGATAATAATCAATTCCTCGTACACGGTATGTCCACAGAATCCAGATCCAGATGTCATCTCTCATTGGTTGAAAACTATCTGACAGATTACTATCTATAGCCCATAACTAAAAACAAGTCAGACAAAAGTACATTTTTAATGTTCACTGATGGACATACACATACCAACCACGTAGAACCCAACATCTCTTGTGATGCAAGCTGTCATGTAGACCCGGGCAGGGGGGGGGGGGGGGGTGCAAGACGTAGGCCAGGCATGCCGGGGGGGGGGGGGGGGGGGGGGGGGAGAAAGAGAGGTGAGACACCGCCCCAACAGACCCGGAGAGGAGGGGAGGGGGGGGGACAAGACGCCGCCCGGCAGACTGCCCCTGGCTGCTTGCTCAAAGATCTCTGCTGTTGAACCCAATCAACAAACCTCCAGAGATAGCAAGAGACTAATCGGAGGCTGGGAAGGTTTGTGAGATTTGCATGTCAGATTCACAGAAGAACAGGAGGAGGCCATTCGGCCCATCATGCCTGAGCCGGCTCTTTGAAAGAGCTATCCAATTAGTCCCATTCCCCTGCTCTTTCCCCATAGCCCTGCAAATGTTTTCCCTTCAAGCATTTACCCAATTCCCTTTTGAAAGTTACTATTGAATCTGCTTCCACCACCCTTTCAGGCAGTGCATTCCAGATCATAACAACTCGCTGCGTAAAAAAATGTTTCCTCATGTCACCTCTGGTTCTTTTGCCGATCACCTTATATCTGTGTCCTCTGGTTACCGACCCTTCTGCCACTGGAAACAGTTTCTCCTTATTTACTCTGTCAAAACCGTTCATGAGTTTGAACACTTCTATCAAATCTCCCCTTAACCTTCTCTGTTCTAAGGAGAACAACCCCAGAATCTCCAGTCTCTCCACAAAACTGAAGTCCCTCATCCCTGGTACCATTCTAGTAAATCTCTTATGCATCCTCTCTAAAGCCTTGACATCCTTCCTAAAGTGTAGTGGCCAGAATTGGACTCAATACTCCAGCTGAGGCCTAACTAGTGCTTTAGAAAGATTTAGCATAACTTCCCTGCTTTTATACTCTATGCCTCTATTAATAAAGCCCAGGGTCTCATATGTTTTTTTTTTAAAAACAGTCTTCTCAGCTTGTCCTGCCACCTTTGAAGATTTGTGTACATACACCCCCAGGTCGGGTCTCTATTCTTGTACTCCCTTAAAAATTGTACCATTTAGTTTATATTGCCTCTCCTCATTCTTCCTATCAAAATGTATCACTTCACACTTCTCTACATTAAATTTCATCTGCCATGTGTCTGCCCATTTCACCAGTCTATGTCCTCCTGAAGACTGTTACTATCCTCCACACTGCTTACTACATTTCTGAGTTTCATGTCATCTGTAAATTTTGAAATTATACCCTCTATACCCAAGTCCAGGTCATTAATATATATCAAAAAGAGCAGTGGTCCTAATACTGACCCCTGGGGAAAACCACTGTATACTTTCCTCCAGTCTGAAAAATAACCATTCACCACTTCTCTCTGCTTTCTGTCTTCTATCCAATTTTGTATCCACGCTGGTACTGTCCCTTTAACCCCATGGGCTTTAATTTTGCTAACAAGTCTATTATGTGGTACTTTGTCAAATGGCTTTTGAAATTCCATATACACATCATCAACTGCACTACCCTCATCAACCCTCTCCGTTACTTCCTCAAAGAACTCAATCAAGTTAGTCAAACAAAGTTTTCCTTTAACAAATCCGTGCTGACTTTCATTTATTAGCCTATTTTTTCCCCAAGTGCCAATTTATTTTGTCCCGGATTGTTGTCTCTAAAAGTTTTCCCACCACCGTTAGGCGGACTGGCCTGTAATTACTGGTTTTATCCCTCTCCCCTTTTTTGAACAGGGGTCTAACATTTACAATCCTCCAGTCCTCTGGCACCGTCCCCATATCTAAGGAGGACTGGAAGATTGTGGCCAGAGCCTCCACAATTTCCAGCCTTCCTTCCCTCAGTAACCTAGGATGCATCCCATCTGGATTGGGTGACTTTTCTACTTTGAGTACTGCCAACCTTTTAAGTACCTCCTTTTTATCTATTTTTATCCTATCCAATATCACTACTACCTCCTCCTTTACGGTTTCATTGGCAGCATCCTCTTCTCTAATGAAGACAAGTGTGAAGTATTCATTTAGTGTCTCAGCCATGCTCTCTGCTTCCATAAGATCTCATTTTTTTGTCCCTAATTGGTCCCACCCATCCTTTGACTACCCTTTTACTATTTATATGCTTATAAAAGACTTTTGGGTTCCTTTTTATGTTAGCAGCTAATCTATTCTCATACTGTCTCCTTGCCCCTCTTATTCCCTTTTATAGATCTCCTCTGTACTTTTTGTATTCAGCCTGGTTCTCCACTGTATTATGAACCTTATATTCATCATAAGCCTCCTTTTTCCGTTTCATTATATATCTTTAGTCATCTAGGGAGCTCTAGCTTTGGATGCCCTTCCATTCCCCCTCGTAGGGATGTGTCTACTCTGTACCAACACTTCCTTGAAGGCCTCCCATTGTTCAATTACTGTTTTGCCTCCCAATTTTTGATTTCAATCCACCTGAGCAAGATCCCTTTTCAACTCACTGAAATTTGCCCTCCTCCAGTTAAGCATTTTCAAATTTGATTGCTCTTTGTCCTTTTCTATAACTATTCTAAACCTAATGATATCATGATCACTGTTCTCCAAATGCTCCCCCACCGAAAGATGCTCCACCTGCCCCGCTTCATTCCCCAGAACTAGGTCCAGTACTGTTTCCTTCCTGGTTGGGCTAGAAACACACTGTTCCAGAAAGTTCTCTCCTGACGTGAGTGCCACATTCAACATGGTTTTGCATTGACCGTTTCTATTTATGATGCAGATTTGCATCGGAGGCTATTTTTACGAAGAGCAATAAGGCATCCGTGATGCACATCAAACATAACCGATTCTGCTGGCTGCACCTTTCCAAGTCAGGATGGCACAAAAAGAACGGCTGACCACTGTTATCAGAGGCAGGATTGGTGATAGACCCCTTGCCATCCTCGTCAGGCACTGGGACGGGGAGGGGAGGGGAGGGGAGAACCCTAAAGAGGTGGGAGGGTATCAGTTACAAATGGGGGAATGAAAAGTACATCAAACTAGGAAAAGTTAACAGCATTCTCCCCAACTAGGTACCAAGACTGCAACTCCAGGTAGGCAAGAGCCTGGATTCCCTCCACCTCAAATGAACTTTAGGGACCATGTCCAGGTTGCCCCAGGCCTTTAAGAGAGCTCTACTCTCAGTTTGTGCACAACTTTGCCAGTTCCAATGCATCTATACACTCCCTATCCATAAGTATCAAACAGTAAAGCCGCACATCAAGCTCAGAGAATACAGGTTTGTTAAACTTTTTCTTGGAAAAATAAATTTAAATCGCGACGTTTATAGAAATTTACAGCACAGAAGGAGGCCATTCAGCCCATCGTGCCTGTGCCGGCTCTTTTGAAAGAGCTATCCAATTAGTCCCATTCCCCCTGCTCTTTCCCCATAGCCCTGCAAGTTTTAAACGTTTAAGTCTACAATTATGAAATTAGGCATCGCCTACTCCAGTTCATTTTCAATTTCACATTCCCGCTCAGTCGTAAATAGAAATCAGATGCTTCCCCTACGAGGACAAGGTTGGGAGGGGTGGGGGTGGGGGGTGGTGGAGGGGAGAACACAGACTAAACATCCTGGAGACGGCTCTCACTCAAAGCTGAACAGCTATTGCAAAAGCAGCCTTGGCAGAGGCTTGGGGCAGACCAGCTGTCCATCCAGTCAGTCAGTCAGACAGAGCAGGGGGAAAGAGAGAAGTAAAATAGTAAGTGACCTAAACAGTAAATTGAAACGAATTATTACTTTGTATTTTAGTTCATTTTAGCACTAAAAAGCATGTGAGCATTCAAATAGATCTTCTTAAGCACTGATCCAAACTGCTGGAGCCTCACATCACTGCCCCGAGTACAGTGTGCCTGCTCAGCTGATGCTAAACAGCCACAGCTAAAGTCTCTTCAGAGGAAAACAAAGATTAATTGGGACTTCTAAAGAAAAAACACAATACCTCACCACATTGTGCAAGGCAGGTGCTGTCACAGGCACAGATTATTTGGAAGGACAGGATCTCAGTGCCTTCAGGGGAAAAAAAAGGACAGGAACCACAGGCTGCCCCACATCCTGGAGACTGGACTGAAAGCTGGATCTGAAATATCTCCCCCTTCACTCCAGGCGCTGTTTATTTCAATGTATTTGCTCTTCCCCCCCCCCCACCCCTCCCCCTCCCCCCCCCCCCCCCCCCCACTACTTTCTTGAGTCTGCCAATACCATGCACCAACCTAGCTACCATTGACGTGCACCAAGACCTGAGGTAATACCACTAGGAAAGAAAGAACTTGGATTTATTTATACAGTGCCTTTCATGACCTCGGGACTTCCCAAAGCGCTTTACAGCCAATGACGTACTTGTTGGGAGTGCAGTCACTGTTGTAATGTAGGAAACACGGCAACCAATTTGCGCACAGCAAGGTCCCACAAACAGCAATGTGATAAATGACCAGAGGAGATAAGAACATAAGAAATAGGAGCAGGAGTAGGCCATATGGCCACTCGAGCCCACTCCACCATTCGATAAGATCATGGCTGATCTTCGACCTCAACTCCACTTTCCCGCCCTATCCCCATATCCCTTGATTCCCTGAGTGTCCAAAAATCTATCGCTCTCAGTCTTCAATATACTCAACGACTGAACATCCACAGACCTCTGGGGTAAAGATCTTCTTGTGGAGGCAGAGGGCATGGCTGAGGAACATGAGAAGAGGATGCTGCCACTGGAGCAGTAAAGGAGGAGGTAGTAGCCGGATTTACAACAGAGAACAAGAGAAACCTCTTTACACAGAGACTTGTGAGGCTGTAGATTTCTTTTCCAGGGTTAGTGTTTGGGGCAAAATCCATGTCAGCTTTCACATTAAACTGGAAAAAGGGTTAAAGTGATTTGGGAACAGGGTGGGGTAAGTGGGATTAGAACTATTTGCTCCCGCGTGAAGGGTAAGTGCTGACACAGCCTAGTGGGACCAAGTAGTCTGTTTGTGTGTTATATGTTTCTCTATGCAGGGTGGAAATCATAGGCCCCTCCAACCTATGACCTTCCCTTCATTCATATTAAAGTGAATGGATGGATGGAAAAATCACAGTCGGAGTGCCCACGATTACCTGACCTGCACTCCCTGCAGGCATCGCTCCTCCCCGTGAGCTCCCGATTGCCTGACCTGCACTCCCTGCAGGCATCGCTCCTCCCCGTGAGCTCCCGATTGCCTGACCTGCACTCCCTGCAGGCATCGCTCCTCCCCGTGAGCTCCCGAATGCCTGACCTGCACTCCCTGCAGGCATCGCTCCTCCCCGTGAGCTCCCGATTGCCTGACCTGCACTCCCTGCAGGCATCGCTCCTCCCCGTGAGCACCCGATTGCCTGACCTGCACTCCCTGCAGGCATCGCTCCTCCCCGTGAGCTCCCGATTGCCTGACCTGCACTCCCTGCAGGCATCGCTCCTCCCAGTGAGCACCCGATTGCCTGACCTGCACTCCCTGCAGGCATCGCTCCTCCCTGTGAGCTCCCGAATGCCTGACCTGCACTCCCTGCAGGCATCGCTCCTCCCTGTGAGTACCCGATTGCCTGACCTGCACTCCCTGCAGGCATCGCTCCTCCCCGTGAGCTCCCGAATGCCTGACCTGCACTCCCTGCAGGCATCGCTCCTCCCCGTGAGCTCCCGATTGCCTGACCTGCACTCCCTGCAGGCATCGCTCCTCCCAGTGAGCTCCCGATTGCCTGACCTGCACTCCCTGCAGGCATCGCTCCTCCCTGTGAGCTCCCGATTGCCTGACCTGCACTCCCTGCAGGCATCGCTCCTCCCAGTGAGCGCCCGAATGCCTGACCTGCACTCCCTGCAGGCATCGCTCCTCCCCGTGAGCTCCCGATTGTTTTCTCCCCCACTCCTCTTGTAATGGCTCGTGGTGGGTACGGTTACAGATAATGGTGATCTCTCTAGCACCTTCCCCAAGTAGATGTTCTTCCTGTGGCAG
Source organism: Heptranchias perlo (assembly GCF_035084215.1). Lineage (NCBI taxonomy): Eukaryota > Metazoa > Chordata > Chondrichthyes > Hexanchiformes > Hexanchidae > Heptranchias > Heptranchias perlo. The sequence goes on along the minus strand of NC_090336.1, from coordinate 13,494,140 downwards.
TAAGTTATTCTGCCATGAGGGCCCGTCACAGATGAACCCGATCTTGCCCTCATCCACTACCCACACTTCCAGCAGAGAAACAATCAGGAGCGGGAACCCTGCTCCTTTCACTCGGGACAGTTGCAGACTCCCCACTGCAGCCGTGGCTGTGAACACCTGACCCAAGCCAGCCCAGGGACTGAACCCGGGGCCCACCCAGTCATGCTTACTTGGTATCACATTGCACGGTACAGTTAACCGCTGTGTCACTAGAAGGGAAGGGGGCAACAAATTGGTCCCGGAAAGATAGTCCCTTGATTGCTTCTCGCCACACTGAAAAGAGCTTGGCTGTCGTTTGGTGCCTCTTCGCAGCTCAGATGACGAACAGGAGTAGGCCATTCATCCCCTCGAGCCTGCTCCGCCATTCAATTAGATCGTGGCTGATCTGTACCTCAACTCCATTTACCCACCTTGGCTCCTTTTCCCTTACCTAACTAAAATCTATCGATCGCCTTCGTGAAAGCTTTAATTGTCCCAGCATCCATAGCCTTTTTTTTGGGGGGGGGGGGGGAAACAGGAAAGTGTTTAATCTAATACTTCATGACACTCCGTGGAACTTTATAATAACTAGCGTTTTATAAGACAGTCTCACACCGTAAAAAAAATTACAAATACATCTCATCTGACGCAAACAGTAAGCTTTAAAGAATCACATCTCCAGAGGGTTTAGATTGGCGCGATTACAAAACTATTGAAATATAGAATTAGAGATGTAGCGTTCATTGTGATCAGTACATCCGCCCCCCCCCCCCCAATCTCCGCAGACAGATCTGTTGGAACTTGCACTCGCAGTCTCGAGCCCATTCATTGTACGAGACCGAGAGGGGAAGAGCACAGTGCACCAGCAGAGCTCAGGGCCAATACGGAGAACCTGTTCTACATGCTCGCAGACAGGACTTTTTTTTTCCCCCTCCACAGTTGAACGCAAATGGCCTATAGGACAATTAAAATAAAACACACGCACACAAACACAGGGACCCGCTGGCAACAGGAAAAGAAAAGCTAATTCTCCAAAACAGAGGCTGGAGCTGCCTGACTTCATTCGAAGTCCTTGCTCCACCACAGTTTAGAAAATCCTTTGTACATTAAAACTGCGACCCAGTAGAAATTGCAAATCGCAGGCAGCAACAAAAATGTGCACAGTCATAGTTTTGGCACTTTAACCTGAACCTTTACAGTACAGTTACAGGTGGTGGTGAGCCTCTAGTCCGAACGCAGCAACAGGAGGCCATTCAGCCCCTCGAGCCTGTTCCACCATTCCATTAGATCATGGTTGATCTGCATTTCAACTCCATATCCCATAATACCCTCACCTAACAAAAGTGTTCAAAGATAATGAGAAAAAACACACAATTAATTTTTAATGCCTCTATGATTTTTTTCCCAGGTTGCTTGCAGCAGGGTCCAGGAGATTAATCTTAATTAGGACAATCCTAGAGGGTTGAGGACCTTTGGAAGTACAAGTGGCCTGAGAGTCTGGGTCCCGCTCCTTCACCCAAGGAATATTTTGGCTTCCAAAACTGTGCCTCAACACAGCTAAGGTCACAAACCTGGCACATGGGGCACCATGGGTGAACTACTAGTGTCAGCCTTGGCTCAGTGGGTGGCACTCTCTCCTCTGAGTCAGATGGTCGTAGGTTCAAGTCCCACTCCAGAGACTTGAGCACATAATCTAGGCTGACACTTCACTGCAGTACTGAGGGAGTGCTGCACTGTCGTAGGTGCCATCTTTCGGATGAGATGTTAAACCGAGGCCCAGTCTGCCCTCTCAAGTGGGCGTTAAAGATCTCACTGCACTATTTGAAGAAGAGTAGGGGAGTTCTCCCCGACGTTCTAGCCAACATTTCTCCCTCAACCAACACCTAAAAACAGATCATCACATTGCTGTTTGCGGGGCCTTGCTGTGTGCAAATTGGCTGCCATGTTTCCGACATTACAACAGTGACTACACTTCATTGGCTGTAAAATGCATTGGGACATCCTGAGGTTGTGAAAGACGCTATATAAATGCAAGTCTGTCTTTACCATACCATCACGGAGAAGTCACTTTAAAATGTACTGACGGCATATTCAGTGCTTTAAAAAAAGAACTGCATGAATTTCAATCTATGGATATTGGCCCCAATACATAGGATCCTTTACGCTATTATAAAGAAAGAACATGCATTTATACAGCGTCTTTCACAACCTCAAGCTTTACAGCCAAGTAAGCACTTTTGAAGTGTAGTCACTGTTGTAATGTAGGAAATGCAGCAGCCGATGTACATGGGGCAAAATCCCACAAACAGCAATGTGATAATGACCAGATAATCTATTCGATTGATGTTGGTTGAAGAATAAATATTGGCCAGGATACCATGGAAACTCTGCTGCTCTTCTTCAAATAGTGGCATGGGAATCAGGGGGGAAACTCTCCAGTGGCTGGAGTCATACCTAGCACAAAGGAAGATGGTAGTGGTTGATGGAGGCCAATCATCTCAGCCCCAGGACATTGCTGCAGGAGTTCCTCAGGGCAGTGTCCTAGGCCCAAGCATCTTCAGCTGCTTCATCAATGACCTTCCCTCCATCATAAAGGTCAGAAATGGGGATGTTCACTGATGATTGCACAGTGTTCAGTTCCATTCGCAACCCCTCAGATAATGAAGCAGTCCATGCCGGTATGCAGAAGACCTGGACAACATCCAGGCTTGGGCTCATAAGTGGCAAGTAATATTCACGCCAGACAATGACCATCTCCAACAAGAGAGAGTCTAACCACCTCACCTTGACATTCAACGGCATTACCATCGCCGAATCCCCCACCATCAACATCCTGGAGGTCACCATTGACCAGAAACTTAACTGGACCAGCCACAGAAATAAGTCACATAAATACTGTGGCTACAAGAGCAGTTCAGAGGCTGGGTAGTCTGTGGTGAGTGACTCATCCCCTAACTCCCCAAAGCCTTTTTGCCATCTACAAGGCACAAGTCAGGAGTGTGATGGAATACTCTTCACTTGCCTGGATGAGTGCAGCTCCAACAACACTCAAGTAGCTCGACACCATCCAGGACAAAGCAGCCAGCTTGATTGGCACCCCATCCACCACCCTAAACATTCACTCCCTTCACCACCGGCGCACAGTGGCTGCAGTGTGTACCGTCCACAGGATGCACTGCAGCAACTCGCCAAGGCTTCTTCCACATCACCTCCCAAACCCACGACCTCTACCACCTAGAAGGACAAGGGCAGCAGGCACATGGGAACAACACCACCTACACGTTCCCCCTCCAAGTCACACACCATCCTGACTTGGAAATATATCGCCGTTCCTTCATCGTCGCTGGGTCAAAATCCTGCAACTCCCTTCCTAACAGCACTGTGGGAGAACCTTCACCACACGGACTGCAGCGGTTCAAGAAGGCGGCTCACCACCACCTTCTCAAGGGCAATTAGGGATGGGCAATAAATGCCGGCCTCACCAGCGACGCCCATCATCCCATGAATGAATAAAAAAAACCTGAGGGCAGAAAGGGCCTCAGGTTAACATCTCATCCAAAATAAAAATGAGCTAACAAAAGTAACTATCAGGCTTTGGCTAACACAGCGCAGAAATTTTGTAACAGGTTTTAGTGGTTGTTCGAGCCAATTCTGAGGGTGATAAAAGAAATTCTACGGGCTATTTTTATAAAATCTAAGCCGCTAAAATGGCATTGTGCGAAGATTCATGTAAAGATTTGCGCAAAGATTCGTAACGAGCATCCCACACTAATCTTCACAACGATAATTTCGAGGCCATTGTTTTTGAACGTGTTTGTATGCAATTCTTTGTCTAATTATTTTCAAACACCTCCATTAAATTATACATGGAGCTACAAACAAAGGCACTAAGTGTTTCCAGGCCAATCTTTCCACAGCGTAATTTCAAAGCCGAAGTCCTTCTCGGACTGCGTTAAATTCTTTCCCTCGGCTATTAGACAAAAAAACTCCAGCACAATTAATTTTTAAATTGAATGATTACTGCAGTAATCCATGCAAAACAGCCTCAAATCAAGTGTATGATGATCACTGGTTGAAGACAAGGGAATTGGAGATGAAGATAGATATTATATGTATACATTCGAGACACCTGGTGATGTGTTGCACTGTCACGCTCCAACACTGCGTCATGGGTAATGAAGCCCCATGAGCTCAGGTGTTAAGACGGCTGCACTGCTCTGCCTCCCGGCAATCTCTAGCAGCAGGAACCCATCTGCACACACCATTAGCCAGCACAGCTATAAAGTTGTGCGCTAACAAGCCGATTGCACGCAACATTAGAGACTGGACATTTACACAATCTGCCTCAATTGAAAAATCAATCCAAATAAGCAACTCCAGCAAGGGGCAGCTCCGCCCCTTCCCCGCCGGCCAAAGGGGCAGCTCCGCCCCTTCCCCGCCGGCCAAAGGGGCAGCTCCGCCCCTTCCCCGCCGGCCAAAGGGGCAGCTCCGCCCCTTCCCCGCCGGCCAAAGGGGCAGCTCCGCCCCTTCCCCGCCGGCCAAAGGGGCAGCTCCGCCCCTTCCCCGCCGGCCAAAGTGCTTTGCCCACAATTCACCACATCAGTTCTGTTCCAAATTTAAAATGTTCGACCCGGCACCCCCTCCCTCTCAGTAATCTGCTGGAAGAACACAGGCCAATATACGAGTGAGACGATCAGTAAATGGAGGTACCGAACGTGGCCCCTTGGTGAATGAACGATAGAAAATATCTCAGGAGGCATTGGCTTGATTGGCATCAAGAGTCGTGTTGACCGTTCCACTCATGATACTTCCAGTGTCCCAGGTACTAGCAGCTACTCTTTCTTATTCCGTGCCTGTCCTAGAAATCTCTGACACCTTCCAACCACTTTCCAAAGGGATCTTCGGAACCAACGAGTCAAAAGTATTCAGGTTTTAAGCCCATAGCTAATCAAAGTGACCCAGGTGCCCACGGTTGTTCACTTGAGGAAGAGTGATCTGGGGGCACAGCGTGACCTAAACTTACACGTTGCCATTTTCTTCTTGCTCCTTCCGAACCACTCTCCGGCATCAGTTGTGAAGAGCAGCACAATCGATCCGAGCAATGCTCTCATCGCAGGCTGCTTTAAAACAACCTTTTTATTTTCCTCTTTCTGTAATCTCCCTGTATACGTGAGAAAGTAACTGGACTCTTACTCCAACAATACTGATCTTCAACCAGCCACTAGCAGGTGCTCAGGGGGCCACACTGCCTTGCTTTCTTCTTCTCTCTCAGCACAGATACACTCTCCACTCCCTGCAGATAAGCACTCTCTTTGAACCCCCCACCCCCCCCCCCCCCCCCCAGATAAACCCGGTCTCCACTCCCTCCTCTCTTCCCTGATACGCACGATCTCCACCACCACCTCCTCTCTTCCCCCAACACCCTCGCTCTCCAATACACCATATACCCGCTTTCTCCACTCTTCCCCCCTCAATATCCCAGCTCTCCATTCCCAATACATACTCATTCCACTTCCCCTCTCCTCCCCCCACCAATACACACACTCTTCCCATCCCTTTCCTATCCATGTTCTCTCAACCTTCCCTCCTAATACCCACGCTCTCCACTCCCACTCCCTATATACGCACTCTCCATTCCCCCCTCCTAACACACAGTCCCTCCACCCCCACTCTCAATACACACTCCCTCCATTTTCCCTCCACCCTCAGATACACAATCTCTCCACTCCACTCACTCCGCCTACTTATGACTCAGATCAGAAATAGAATCATTGAAAGAAACCATTCGGCCCATCGAGCCCGTGTCGGCTCTTTGTAAGAGCAATCCAGTTCGTCCCATTCCCCTGCTCTTTCCCCGTAGCCCTGCAAATTTTTTCCCTTCATGTATTTATCCAATTCCTTTTTGAAAGTCACATTTGAATCTGCTCCCACCACCCTTTCAGGCAGTGCATTCCAGATCATAACACTCGCTGCATAAAAAAGATTTCCTCATGGTCACCTTTGGTTCTTTTGCCGATCACCTTAAATCTGTGTCCTCTGGTTCTCGATCCTTCTACCAATGGGAACAGTTTCTCTTTATTTGCTTTATCAAAACCCTTCATGATTTTGAACACTTCTATCAAATCTCCTCTCAACCTTCTCTGTTCCAAGGAGAACAACCCCAGCTTCTCCAGTCTATCCACGTAACTGAAGTCCTTCATCCCTGGAATCATTCTAGTAAATCTTTTCTGCACCCTCAATAAGGCTTCACATCCTTCCTAAAGTGCGGTGCCCTGAACTGGACACAATACTCCAGTTGTGGCTGAACCAGTGTTTTATAAAGGTTCAACATAACTTCTTTGCTTTTGTACTCTATACCTCTAATAATAAAGCCCAGGATCCCATATCCTTTTTTAACCACTTTCTCAACCTGTCCTGAAACCTTCAAAGATTTGTGAACATATACCCCCAGGCCTCTCTGTTCCTGCACCCCCTTTAGAATTGTGCCCTCTAGTTTATATTGCCTCCCCTCATTCTTCCTGTCAAAATGTATCACTTTGCATTTTTCTGCGTTAAGTTTCATCTGCCACGTGTCCGCCCATGCCACCAGCCTGTCTTTATCCCCTTGAAGTCTATCACTATCCTCCTCACTGTTTACTACCCTTCCAAGTTTTGTGCCATCTGCAAATTTTGAAATTGTGCCCTGTACACCCAAATCCAAGTCATTAGTATATATCAAGAAAAGCAGTGGTCCGAGCACTGACCCCTGGGGAACACCACTGTACACCTCCCTCTAGTCTGAAAAACAACCGTTCACCACTACTCTGTTTTCTGTCACTTTGCCAATTCTGCATCCATGTAGCTACTGCCCCCTTTATTCCATGGGCTTCAAATTTGCTGACAAGCCTATTATGTGGCAATTTATTAAATGCCTTTTGAAAGTCCATTCACAACTTCAACCCTCTCTGTTTCTTCATCAAAAATTTCAATCAAGTTAGTTAAACACAACTTGTCTTTGACAAATCCGTGCTGGCTTTCCTTTATTGATCCACATTTGTCCAAGTGACTATTAATTTTGTCCTGGATTATCGTTTCTAAAAGCTTCCTCACCACCGAGGCGTTTATCTTAACCTTCAACTAAAGTCACTAATTGTGCACAGAAACAGAAAACGACTTTCAATTTTACAGCAAGGGATGGACGAGAGGGAGAAAAACAGAATGAGCACAGGAACAGGAGTAGGCCATTCAGCTCCCCAGGCCTGCTCCGTCATTTAATCAGATCACGGCTGATCTGTACCCCAACTCCAGTTACCTGCCTTTCCTCCATATCCCTAGATACCCGTACCCAACAAAAATCTATCGATCTTAGCCTCGATGATTCAAAAGCCATAAAGTTTCAAGATGCATGTGCCTTTTTAAAAAGAAAGTTTCCTGTAATATGTCGAAGAGTGTTGCGTAGGCTCAGGCTGGAATCAGTACATCTTCAGTTCAGTGCCAAAGGAAGCAACATCTACAGACAAGTTCGTCACCTACAGGGTAGGGAGTTGGCAACTGTGTAGAAGCACAATGAGCCCATCAGATACTCAAAGCTCTCGGGACAGTACGTTAAATGTTGCAGCAAACAGACAACACAGACCCATGGTACACTCGTACCCTCTTAGTGCCCAGTTGGATAGAATACAATCCTGACTGTAGAAACTGCTCCAGCAGACACTATGATTCTCGGGTATAATTAACCATAAATCATCGATCCTTCCCAGGAACATCCTCACAGAAGTGGACAGAATATATCAATCACAGGCATCCACCAAGACAGCCACTATAAACAAAATAATTCCAAGACTGAAACTGCCCCTACCTGTTCCTCACACACAAACTACACAGCACCTAGTAACTTGGTAGGTTTTTTTTTTGGTAGCTGAGCTTCTGACTGAAAGGCAGCAGTCTCCAAAAATCCACACAGGTGGAGTTCGTGTTTACCTGATTAAACAGTCTCGCTCATTGTTAGGATGCACTCTACTTAGCTAACTCTAGAGAGCTCAGGTGCAAGTTAGGGAGCCAAAAGTGTGCAGGGCTACTGCTGGAGTTTAACCAGCTACTGTCAATAAGCAAGATACCTGGGAGTATCACAATGACTGAAGCCTCGTGTTAGCACTCAGGGCCTGCAGGGTTCTCAACTGGAAAGATAGGGAAGGAAAAAAAGGGAGGGTGGCAATATTAAGGAGAATATTGCATTGCTGGAGAGAGGGGATGTCCTAGAGGGGTCAAGGTCAGAATCTATTTGGTTAGAGTTAACAAACAATAGAGGTGCCATTACACTACTGGGTGTACTCAACTACTGTGTGTACTCTATAGGCCACCAACTAGTGGGAAGGAGGAGCAAATTTGCAGGGAAATTACAGAGATGTGCAAAAACTATAGAGTAGTGATAATGGGGGACTTCAACTATCCTAATATAGACTGGGATAGTAATAGTGTAAAAGGACAAAGATGAGGAGGAATTTCTGATGGGTGTTCAGGAGAACTTTCTTGATCAGTATGTTTCTGGCCCAACGAGGAAGGAGGCATTGCTGGATCTGGTTCTGGGGAATGAGGTGGGTCAAGTAGAGCAAGTGTCAGTGGGGGAATATTTAGGGATCAGTGATCATAGTGACATAAGGTTTAGGTTAGTTATGAAAAAGGACAAGGAGCAATCTAGAATAAAAATACTTAATTGGAGGAGGGCCAAATTTCAGTGGGTTGAGAACGGATCTGGCCCAAGTAAATTGGAATCAAAGATTGGCAGGCAAAACTGTAATTGAACAATGGGGGGCTTTTAAGGAGGAGATGGTTCGGGTACAGTCTAGGTACATTCTCACAAGGGGGAAAGGTAGGGCAATTAAAGCCAGAGCTCCCTGGATGACAAGAGATAGAGAGTAAGATGAAGCAGAAAAAAGGGGCGTGTGACAGATGTCAGGTTGATAATACAAGTGAGAACCAGGCTGAATATAGAAAGTTCAGAGGAGAAGTGAAAAAGGAAATAAGAGGGGAAAGAGAGAGTATGAGAATAGACTGGCGGCAAACATAAAAGGGAATCCAAAAGTCTTGTATAGGCGTATAAATAGTAAACGGGTAACAAGAGGAGGGGCGGGGCCGATTAGGGATCAAAAAGGAGATCGACTCATGGAGACAGAGGGCATGGCTGAGGTACTAAATGAGTACTTTGCATCTGTCTTTAGCAAGGAAGAAAAGTCATAGTAAAAGGGGAGTTAGTTGAGATAATGGATGGGGTGAAAATTGATAAAGAGGAGATACTGGAAAGACTGGCTATGCCTAAAGTAGATAAGTCATCCGGTCCAGATGGAATGCATCCTAGGTTGCTGAGGGAAGTAAGGGTGGAAATTGCAGAGGTGCTGGCCGTAATCTTCCAAACATCCGTAGATACAGGGGTGGTGTCAGAGGACTGGAGAATTGCAAATGTTACACACTTTTTTGAACAAGGGTGTAAGGATAAACCCAGCAACTACAGGCCAGTCAGTTTAACCTCAGTGGTGGGGAAACTTTTAGAAAAAATAATCCAGGACAAAATTAATAGTTACTTGGACAAGTGTGGATTAATAAGGGAAAGCCAGCATGGATTTGTTAAAGGCCAATCGTGTTTAACTAACTTGATAGAGTTTTTTGATGAGGTAACAGAGAGGGTTGATGAGGGCAATGTCGTTGATGTGTATATGGACTTTCAAAAGGTGTTTGATAAAGTGCCACATAATAGGCTTGTCAATAAGATTAAATCCCATAGAATAAAAGGGGCAGTGGCAGCATAAATATGATATTGGCTAAGAGACAGGAAACAGAGAGTAGTGGTGAACGGTTGTTTTTTGGACTGGAGGAGGGCGTACAGTGGTGTTCCCCAAGGATCGGTACCAGGACCACTGCTTTTCTTGATATATATTAATGACTTGGACTTGGGTGTACAGGGCACAATTTCAAAATGTGCAGATGACACAAAACTTGGAAGGGTAGTAAACAGTGAGGAGGATAGTAATAGACTTCAAGAGGACATAGACAGGCTGGTGGAATGGACGGACACATGGCAGATGAAATTTAATGCAAAGAAATGCGAAGTAATACATTTCAGTGGGAAGAATGAGCAGAGGCAATATAAACTAAATGGTACAATTCTAAAAGGGGTGCAGGAACAGAGGGATCTGGGGGTATATGTACACAAATCTTTGATGGTGGCAGGGCAGGATGAGAAAGCGGTTAATAAAGCATATGGGATCCTGGGCTTTATAAATAGAGGCATAGAGTACAAAAGCAAGGAAGTTACGTTGAACCTTTATAAAACACTTGTTTCGGCCACAACTTGAATACTGTGTCCAATTCAGGGCACCGCACTTTAGGAAGGATGTGAAGGCCTTAGAGAGGGTGCAGAAGAGATTTACAGGGATGAGGGACTTTAGTATCGTGGAGAGACTGGAGAAGCTGGGGCTGTTCTCCTTAGAGCAGAGAAGGTTGAAAGAAGATTTGATCGAAGTGTTCAAAATCATGAAGGGTTTCGATAAAGCAAATAAAGAGAAACTGTTCCCATTGGCGGAAGGGGCCACAGATTTAAGGTGATTGGCAAAAGAACCAAAGGCAACATGAGGAAAAACTTTTTTATGCAGCGAGTGGTTATGATCTGGAATGCACTGCCTGAAAGAGTGGTGGAAGCAGATTCAATCGTGGCTTTCAAAAGGGAATTGGATAAATATCTGAAGGGAAAAAATTTGCAAGACTACAAGGAAAGAACGGGGTAATGGGACTAACTGGATTGCTCTTACAAAGAGCCGGCAAGGGCTCGATGGGCCGAATGGCCTCCTTCTGTGCTGTAACCGTTCTATGATTCTGACTCTGTAAATCATATCAGCGCCCAATGTAAAGCCAGTCCATCCCGGTTTCTGGAGCCACCAGCAGACACTGCACACGGCTAATATCAGCTGAGCAGCTTTCATACCCACAATGTCAGGTCTCCACAAGGCTACAGCAAGGCAACCTAAATCAGACATCTGCTATCACATGGCAGAGATTTCAAACAACTTGAGCACACTAACTCCAGTGGGAGCTCCTCCCCCTCCCCCCACACCTTCCAGCGGGAGGGTCCCCCCTCCCCCCACACCTTCCAGCGGGAGGGTCCCCCCCTCCCCCCACACCTTCCAGCGGGAGGGTCCCCCCTCCCCCCACACCTTCCAGCGGGAGGGTCCCCCCCTCACTCCACACCTTCCAGCGGGAGGGTCCCCCCTCCCCCCACACCTTCCAGCGGGAGGGTCCCCCCCTCACTCCACACCTTCCAGCGGGAGGGTCCCCCCTCCCCCAACACCTTCCAGCGGGAGGGTCCCCCCTCCCCCAACACCTTCCAGCGGGAGGGTCCCCCCTCCCCCAACACCTTCCAGCGGGAGGGTCCCCCCTCCCCCCTCCCCCAACACCTTCCAGCGGGAGGGTCCCCCCCTCCCCCAACACCTTCCAGCGGGAGGGTCCCCCCCTCCCCCAACACCTTCCAGCGGGAGGGTCCCCCCCTCCCCCAACACCTTCCAGCGGGAGGGTCCCCCCCCTCCCCCAACACCTTCCAGCGGGAGGGTCCCCCCCCCTCCCCCAACACCTTCCAGCGGGAGGGTCCCCCCCCTCCCCCAACACCTTCCAGCGGGAGGGTCCCCCCCTCCCCCAACACCTTCCAGCGGGAGGGTCCCCCCCCTCCCCCAACACCTTCCAGCGGGAGGGTCCCCCCCTCCCCCCACACCTTCCAGCGGGAGGGTCCCCCCCTCCCCCAACACCTTCCAGCGGGAGGGTCCCCCCCTCCCCCAACACCTTCCAGCGGGAGGGTCCCCCCCTCCCCCAACACCTTCCAGCGGGAGGGTCCCCCCCTCCCCCAACACCTTCCAGCGGGAGGGTCCCCCCCTCCCCCAACACCTTCCAGCGGGAGGGTCCCCCCCTCCCCCAACACCTTCCAGCGGGAGGGTCCCCCCCTCCCCCAACACCTTCCAGCGGGAGGGTCCCCCCCTCTCCCCACACCTTCCAGCGGGAGGGTCCCCCCTCCCCCAACACTAGGTGTACAATTGGCAGAGGACCTGAAAGAGCATCTCTGCCCGTGGTCCAATGCCTGACATGGTCTAAATTTGGGATTTTCAAGTTATTACAGGACTTTGATAAAAGTCACTAAATCAAGTTGCCCAATTTTCCCTGTGTGGAAAGACTCGCAGACTGTTTATATTAGTGCAAACCCAAGAAAGCCTCTTACAGACAATGGAATTTCCATTGTGCCAGATCTTTCTTCCTCTTCAGACACAGAAAAGCTATTAAGAATTGCTAGACCGAAAAAGACCACAGACCATCTCGTTCGCCTTCTACCAACCTGGCAGTCGCATGAAAACTATCGGCACAGCTACGTATGGGAAGCATGCTGATCACCGGTGTGGCTCAAGTTCACACTTCGCGCACAGTTTAAACAAACTGCCATGTGCCCGGGGGGGGGGGGGGGAGAAAGACCCTGGTATGGATTTTTTCCAAGCACGGATAAGAAACAAGAAGGAGGAGCCCTTACCAACTGAGGATTCTAGAGCAGCCATTCCACTAAAAGAAGCTAACAAAACATTCCCAAGGAGTAGTGCAAATGCACAAGTACTCAAACTGGAGTTAGTGCAAGTGGCTAAAACAGTGTCGCCGTAGCCACATCTGTGGCTAGTCAGCGATTTCTATTGGACAACACCAATTCACATCCATGATACACCATTAAATGCACACTTTCTGCAGCACAAGCCTCAACGGGATTACGGTACTTTTGCACACCGAACACGAGGTGGCGGTGAAGGGGTGGGAGGAGAGGAGGTCAAACTGCTTTCGAATCTGGGGAAGGATTTGACATGTCCACCCTGGAAGGGTTTCTTTGGGGATGATTTCCCACTGGGAAGCCTGTACTTTTACACCCCCAAGTTAAACCCGGAAATAAAGCCGGGTTGCGGTCGCGACCCAAAAAAAACAACTATTTTCAACTCCCACCCGTCCCCAACCCACCCGTTCTTGGGGGTTTAAAATCACCCCCTTTGCATTTTGCGAACTCAGGTTGGTTTCAAATACTAACCTTCAGAGTCCCAGGCGGATATGAATCCTTTGCTCTCCCATGGGAGATAATGCCAGATGCTTAATGACTCCCTGCGGATGGGATGGAATTCCCCACATTCAGAAGGGAAGAAAGAGTTAAGCTCTGGAAATAAAAGCGAAGCTCACAAAGCATTTGACTCTCCGCCACCCTCTTCCAACAGACCATGAAAATTCCGTGCATTGATGAAACGGTTTGTTCAAAGAAACAAACTACAGAAGAGAGAACAACATATGTTAGCAGTAGTGTTGTGCTGATTAGATTTTAGATAATGCCGAAAAACAAAGTAGAAATTAATAACAGCATCATTTTCTCCCTGTTTTCTTTTTAAAGGAAAGCATTGCACGTGTGTGGTCTCAACAACAGCTGTTCCTGGCCAGGTCAGCTGCAATGAACCAATGTCAGTGTGTATACACACACACACACACATTAATATCAGGAATGACATTGCTGGGATGATGGCACAGCACTGACAGTTTCCCCACACGACAAGTTCCAATCCCACCCGTGGAGTGCAGGACAACCCAAAGAGGATAATGAAGGTGCCCTTTCTTCATCGGCACCAGAGTCAACCGAAGAGGCGCAAGAAAGAAAGAAATAACTTGCATTTATATCGCGCCTTTCACGACCTCAGGACGTCCCAAAGCGCTTTACAATTAAGTACTTATGAAGTGTTGTGACGGCAAGGTCCCACAAAGCGCAATAAAATAAATATTCAGCTAATCTGTTTAGCAGGAATAAACATTGGCCAGGACACCAAGAGAAATCCCCTGCTCCTCTTCGAAATTGTGCCATGGGATCTTTTACCTCCACCTGAGACGGCAGACGGGGCCTCAGTTTAACATCCCATCTGAAAGACAGCACACCTCTGACAGTGCAGCATTCCCTCAGTACTGCACTGGAACGTCAGCGTGAGTTATTAGCTCAAGTCTCTATAATGGGACTTGAACCCACAACCTTCTGACTCAGAGGTGAGAGTGCTACCAACTGAGCCAAGGCTGACACCTCGCAAGTAATCAAGGCAGTGGGATGCAAAATACACTGTGCACTTTCTACTTACAATCTTAACAAGGAAGAAATTGGATTTGATTGCCTGAAGGGGGTCGAAGAGAAATGTTCCAAATTCCTCCCCCCCCACCCCACCCCACTTTGGCCCTGGGTTTTTCTCTGATTTTTTTGCCTCTCCTAGGAGATTAAATGACTACAGGAGCGGGTAGGAAGTGTCTAGTCAGGATGCTCTAGCCATCACAAGCGTGGCGCAGAATTGACGGGCCATAGAATCATAGAATGATACAGCACAGAAGGAGGCCATTCAGCCCGTCGTGTCTGTGCTGGCTCTTTGAGAGAAAAATGGAAAAGACACTCTCTAAGGTCTTGACATCCTTCCTAAAGTGTGGTGCCCAGAATTGAACACAAAACTCCAGCTGAGGCCTAACCAGTGTGTTTTTTTTTAAAAAAAGGTTCAGCATAACTTCCTTGTTTTTGTACTCTGCCTCTATTTATAAAGCCCAGGATCCCATCTGCTTTTTTAAACACCCTTTTCAACTTGTCTTGCCACCTTCAAAGATTTGTGTACCCCCAGGTCTCTCTGTTCCTGCACCCCCTTTAAAATTGTACCATTTAGTTTATATTGCCTCTCCTCATTCTTCCTACCAAAATGCATCAATTCACACTTCTTTGTGTTAAATTTCATCTGCCATGTGTCTGCCCATTTCACCAGTCTGTCTATCTCCTCCTGAAGTCTGTTACTATCCTCCACACTGCTTACTACATTTCTGTGTTTTGTATCATCTGCAAATTTTGAAATTATGCCCAAGTCCAGGTCATTAATATATAATCAAAAAGAGCAGGTGTCTTTTCCTGCCTGTCATTTTCCTATGTTTGTATATCTGTGCTTTCCACTGTTATAGAGTGGTGGCTTTGGTTAATGATATTATTTTATTAGAAGGGAAATGATCTATAGCTGTGTATCTATGGTTACCTAACATTCCTACACCAAAGGGCAACAATTCCGTCTGTGGAGATACTCACAGCTGAATTACTCTACTTTCTTGACTGAACGTAGATGGTGTGGATGTAGATGGGAAGCTCGGGGGGGTTACAGGGAAACACAAGGGAAATTTATTTTGTTTTCTTCCTTTCTTTTTCAATCTTTTATTACCATGCACAGTTCCCCAGGTGAGAGCAAAGCAGGAAACTGCCTATTCACAGATCTCTGCCAATGCTGCTTTCAGTCCGACTGCCTGCACGTACCCAAGGTGAACCCAGTGAGATCCTCTGTCCAACGGTGACCCAGCAGAGACTGGCAACTCGACAGCATATGGCAGGCCTGGGCACGAGCCCAATTCTCAGCACTCGGTGCCCCAGTGCATGGTCGCATGGAGTGAGGCAAAGCCATTTTAAAAGGAAATTTCTGAAATGTTGAGATTATAAAACAGTGATCATTTCCATAAAAGACTGAGCAATACTCTCAGCAGAGTCCCATCTGTTCTTCTGTTTTATTTATAATCACTACACGTCAAATAATTTATTGAAACAATGACCAGCTACCGTTCAAGTGGCCATGCCTTTTGTCTTCTGGGGCCACTGAGGTCCATGCCATGAAGCATCGAGGGCCACACAAAGTTTAAAATGAATGTTCCTATCATGGTTCGGAATTCTTTGGCCATTTTTTCATGAAACAAGCGACTTTAATATGCGTTTTAGGCGGATGTTTCCCCAGGCAGACAGCCCCACGTCGAGCTGGCCATCCACAGGCAGACGAGAGGAGATTTCAATGCAGGATCGGCAGTTGCTTTGCACAGATCTCAAACGATGGCCAATCTTTAGCAACATCTGGCTATTCAGGACGAAATATAACCCCTTGATGTTTTAATCTCTTGCGGGTCTTGGAAAAGAGGCTTTTAAAAAATCAAGACGTGGACACCAAAGAGTCAGTGAGGCAGTGGCAGACAGCAAGAGGAGAATTTCTGCCCTGATCAGGGAAAGTCTGTGTTTATATATCAAGTAACAGTACATGGACAGAAATTGAACTGATTGCACCAAGTGACCGTTGTGCTCAGCATATTTCACTTACTGTGGAAATAAAGCAGCTATCAAACCAAACCCAAAGACACCTCAACTAGCGTTAACGCAAGTCGGTCTTCAGAAAAATTAAAGGACGTCAAGGGCAGGGGCTCGGGGCAGGGAGGGCACGGGCTCGGGGCAGGGAGCTCCAGTCCAGATCACACAGGAGTTTTGTTGTTACGCTCCCAGGTTCCGCTACCATGCCAGCGTATACAGGGCAGTGGGAGTCAGCCTCTGCGAAAAAACAGGCAACCGGACTGCCTAAAGAAGCAAGTGGCACCACTGAGCCCGACTGGATACCTGTGGCAGAGCCAAATTGGCAACACTTTCACGTTAATCTTAAGCTACATATGCCAATAGATCTTGGGTGTTCAGATTTAGGTTTTATCCAATATGGAGATAAATGCACTAAAAAAAACCAGCTCTTTTCATAGCCTTCAGGCCTACAGAATTCAAACAGGCAAACTGGCAAGAAATAGATCCATAAATAAGACCAAGTTGCCGGGGCTCGAGAGCCAGATAAGATCAACAGGCCATAGCTTGGATACTTTGGCCCTAACTTCACACAACTTCTCTCTACCATGATAAACATTGTTCTTAGTCTGGTATAAACTCAGCCCACACTGCTCATTGATAGCAAACCCTTTCTATCTAGTTCCGTCAGCCCACGCAGTGTAAATGACTTGACTGCTGGGTGACTGACTGCATAATTGCCAAGTGCTCGGAGCTCAAGCAGAAACACTGGAGAGCTCAGGAGTACCGCGGCCGAGGGAGGGCGAAGAATTGTTGACATTCTCCTGTGTTGTGGGTTCTTTGCTTTCTTTTGGTACTTCTTCATGGTGCCAAGCAGCTCCGCAGCTAGCCAGATTTTGGCCAAACACATTGTCTCCAGTTACAACACTGCTGAGGCGAAATGGTTTGGAAAGTGGACAACCAATTTCTTTTAAAATCATCACCATCAACACCTTGATTGTTATTTTTTTTTAAAAAAAACTTCTTAACTCCTTTTTAAGGCTCGATTCCACGGGTTGAAGGAGTTGGCTGGCAACCCGAGAGGGGCAAGCTGGCAAACTGTTCCTAGGCTTCCGCCAGCACAGATCTCCATCCAGCTACTTGAAGGGGCTTCAGTGCTCTTGAAGGATTCACTGGCCGATTTCTCTTCGCACCTTTCGGGACCGGGTCGTCAGCCTCTCCCAGGCTGAGGTCACAAACTCACAAGTGTGGGGAGAGGCAAGTGGGCGGATAAACCCACATCCTAGCACCCCATGGAGCAGCGTGTTACTGCACCAATAAGCTGCTTCGTTACCGGACTTCCTGTGGTAAGCCTTACCCATCCCCCAGTACGAGACAATTGATCAGTAACACAATCAGATAGTCAAGCAACCATGCGCCTGTCTAAAGAACAGACCCTGCACACAAACACACACAACATTAAAAACTACTGGCCGTCAGCAACTGGCCTTCAATTAGAACCTTCCAAATCATGCCAGGCCTACGACCGGGTAACGTGAGGGAAACAGCGGGCGCGCAGCCGATTCCCGAAACACCGCCGCACTGGAGCCAGCCTCACCTCACCAACTTAAACAACATCAGACTACACGCATCATTTGGCGAAGGAAATGGGTACGATAAGAATTTCTGCAGCAAGCCCAAATACCATTTGTAAATCGCATACGAGGGGACCCATGTAAAAAACAAGCTCTCTCACAACTCCGCAAAAAAAAAATTCATGAAAAGAATGAGCTTGCATTTATATTTGCCCCCAGGATAATCCAAAGCACCTTACAGCACTTCTGAAGTGTAATCATTTTCTATAGGCAAATGCTGCAGCTAATTTGCACACTCAGATCCCACAAACAGCGGGTAAGAAAAATGACCAGTTAGTCTGTTTTGAGTGATGTTGGTTGAGGGATAAATATTGGCCAGGACACCAGGGAGAACTCCCCAGCTCTTCTTCCAATAGTGCAATGGGCTCTTTTACACCCACCTGAGCGCGCAGACGGGGCCTCAGTTTAAAGTCTCACCTGAAAGACGGCATCTCCGACGGCGCAGCACTCCCTCAGTGCTGCACTGAAATGTCAGCCTGGATTATGTGCTCAAGTACCTGGAATGGGGCGTGAACCCACAACCTACTGAAACGGAGGGGGAAAGTTCTACCACTGGGCCAGCTGACAGTCTCAAATCCTTGCACAAGATGACGCTCAACTTAGCAAAGGTTCTAGCCACAGAAATTATCGTCTTCGTGTGTGTTTGCGATGCCAGCTGACATTTTCTCTCTGTTCTTTCTCATTTTCCACCAGCACAGTTCTGTCAGCCACTACTCAGCTTCACCAGCTCGGTGATATTTAAATGGCTGCTCTGTGCCTTGGCTCCCACTGCTGACGTCAGTCTTGCTCTCCATTTTTATATCTCGCGGGGCTTTCTCTGGTTTTAAAAAAAAAATCAGCTGTAGGAGTGAAGTCAGGAGGTAGCAGGGAAATTTGGCATTCAAAAAAAATCGCTGTGCGGGAGGAGAGGAGCATCGCAGAAACTGTCTGAACAGCTGATATAAATGCATGTGTGGTGGGTCCATCATCTTTGGAGAAAGTGTCGCTCTGTTGGGGTGGGGGGGGGGGTGGGCGAGCAGGGAGGATATGACTTGCATACAAGATGACTTCTCCCTACTCTTAGCCCAGGCCAGAGGCATTCATTCCTACTCACACAGGGTTGTAGGTACAGCAGCTGTTACAAGTACAATAACTCTTGCACAAGTACGTACATAAATTCACATGAGCAGGTGCAATGTGCCATAATTCACACAAAGACATAAAGTAACTTGTACAGTAACTCTAGTAAAAGTTACAAGAGGAGATAGGACTGTAAAATATTCCTATTTGTAATAGTTAATTACTTCATTTTTTAAAAATGTGCAGACCGATAATCCCTGGTGACGATATGGCTCTTCAAAATTTACAATTTAATAATTCGAATAGCAGGGACTGGAATCACTAATTCCTTGGTAAAAAGAAAACATTGTAAGGCGTGCTCCGATCCTGATCTTGCCCTGCCAGCGGGTTGAAATATTGAACACAGACTGCACTTTTTCCAAAGGAAGAGAAAAATCACAAGACGACACATTCCCAATCAGCTTCAGAGCAAAGCTGATAACATCCTGGGAGGAGTTGCCCTACAGTCTCTCTCCCTCTCTGCTCTGCCCTACTCCGAAACCACCCAGCACCCCCCCCCCCCACCCACCCACTGCAGTCATGAATGCCATGTGACATGGGGCTGTCCAGTGTGGGCAGAAAAACAGCTTTGAAAATAATTCTGAGGTACTGTAAAACTCAGTGGTCTCTAAATCTACCAGAACTTTCACAATTTTCTTCCGAGCACAGCTGGTGCAGACTGTATCAGCCATCAATGAGCAGTACTGTAGTCAGTATTACATTTATAAAGTAACATAACAATTCCATCCCCCAGAGGTGGCTCATGTGACAGAACACCAGCACAGCCTCGATGGGCCAAATGGCCTCTGTTTCTGTCCTGGAGCATTCTATGATTCTCAGCCATCTCTTTGCGCTGGGGTCTCCACAGGTAGATTTTCCGATCAGCGGGGAGCAGCGCTCACTGAGAGGGTTCGATCAGGGAACGAGCCCTCATATCTGTGCAAAGTTGGCCTCCTGATTCAACAATCACATAGTGACATTCTTGCAGGTCAACGCTAAGATCCAACCACAGCAGCCCTCCCTCCCTCACATGCATATCTCTTTCTACACCATTCTAATTTATTACTTCCACCCTAGACTCTTCACCATCAAATTAACACTTTGTTCCAACATTTATTGTTATACGTTCCCCACCCCGAACCCCCCCCGACCCCCGTGACAAGGATCTCAGTGAACTGACAAAATGGGAGTATTTTTGTCTCTACATTATGGAGAATATACATGATGGTTTGGTGTGCCCAAGGTACTGATATGAATGGGTTGCTTGCTGCCATAGTGTTTGGATGGGGCCCCATCTCACAGATTAGTGTTTGGAATAGATCAATGGGTGCCCCGAGAAGGAGTAAAGCTACTCGATTTAATTACAAGAATCCCGTGAAGGTCTGACTGCCCCACAGTTAAGAGAAATACGGTTTTTAAATGCCTTTTGTTTTCGGATAGCTTTAAATAAACTTGGAACCAAACCTTAGATGGCATTTTAATGAGGGTCACAGTCAGACTGGGGGGCCATCAGGGGCACGAGGATAAAGCAGAGACTCCCGCAGTATTGGCTAGCTACACAAGAAGCAAGTGACCGCATTTCAGCTTAAGCAAATGAGAAACGTCTTTGTTACTTTGACATTTCAAGGAGAAAAGTGAAGCTTATGATTACTGTAAATGAATTGTTTGCAGTGAGTGTTGCTCAGGGACCTGTTTTCTTTAGTGGTTTATAGCCTGAGCCCTGGTCTGATCGAATGTTTAGTCCTCCACCGACTGAAGACGAGGAAGGAGGAGGAGATCATGTGACAGCATGATTCCAGTAAGCCAGTGTACAATGATGAGGTTTCTTTGTTTGACCCCAGGTCCTGCTATCATTTAACTCGATATTGGACAGGAAAAGGTTCATAGGGGATGCGAAGTCCACATTATGGGGGCCGTCAATGATCGAGCGGTCCCAGCGGGGAGCAGCTGAATCAGAGGAAAATACTGAGGATCAAAACTCCAAAAAAGTAACAATATCCCAGCACTCATCAGGGTCACGGGCGGCTAGATAAACCTCTCATGTTCAGTTCTCACTCGCTGCACAATTCATTCAGGTGTGCTGCCTGAATTTATCTACCTCCTTCACTCACTCGTCCTCAGCCCAACCATCTTCAACTGCTTCATCAGTGAACTTCCCTTCGTCATAAGGTCAGGAGTGGGGCTGGTTGCTGGCACGTCTACAGGGCTCAGCACCACTCACAACTTCCGCTGATAGTGGAGCAGCCCATGCCAGCCTACAGCAGAACTTGGACAACATCCAGGCCCTCGTTGACAAGTGAGTGGCAACATTCATGCCACGCAAGTGCCAGGTAATGACCATCGCCAAGAAGAAAAGGCCCAACCACCATGCCCCAACCTTTAATGCCACCACCATCATCCTGGGGTGTTAATCACCGACCAGCAGCATCACTGGGCCAGCTATAATCAACACCATGTCTAGAAGAGCAGGGTAGAGACTGGGTACACAATGAGTGGCTCACTTCCTGATCTGTCAAAGCCTCTCCATCTCTGTTAATGCTCTGGAAATTGTACACAGATCTGTCACACTAAATTACCATAACTCTAACTCATTGGCACTTGACTTAAAATCACATTTTAAAATTGGTATCCCAAAGCACAATTAATGATAAAGCTGGCTATGTTAAGGACACAGATAAAATGCATTGACATTCTTGCAATACTGAGGGTGACAGTAGAAATTTAAACCAGCACTGTGATAAGTTATTAAGATACATGCTTATTGGAGCTGCTCCTGTCTACAACTTTTAACACTAATTCCCTATCAATATGGTTTTCAACATGGATAACAAAATTGGCCAGCGTGTGAAAGCGTTCATGTGAAGACGGAAGGCATTTTATTTTGATGAAGCATGGAAGAGCAGCAAACTAGTGGAAATTTGCAACCTCCAAGTGCCGTTCTTTCTTTTTCACATTTACTGACCTTTCGCTAGCACCTATCAGGCACAGCGGGGCCCAATAAGAAGGAAGCCCTCAGTCTCTGCGCTTAAAAAAGCATACGGGATCCTGAGCTTTATTAATAGAGGCAGAGTGTACAAAAGCAAGGAAGTTATGCTAAACCTTTATAAAACACTGGTTAGGCTGCAGCTGGAGTATTGTGTTCAATTCTGGGCACCAGACTTTAGGAAAGATGTCAAGGCCTTAGAGAGGGCCCAGAAAGATTTACTAGAATGATACCAGGAATGAGGGACTTCAGTTATGTGGAAAGATTGGAGAATCTGAGATTGTTCTCCTTAGGACAGAGAAGGTTAAGGGGAGATTTGATAGAGGTGCTCAAAATCATGAACAGATTTAACAGAGTAAATAAGGAGAAACTGTTTCCAGTGGCAGAGGACACAGATTTAAAGTGATCGGCAAAAGAGCCAGAGGCGACATGAGGAAACATTTTTTTTTAAAAACAGCGAGTTGTTATGATCTGGAATGAGCTGCCTGAAAGGGTGGTGGAAGCAGATTCAATAGTGACTTTCAAAAGGGAATTGGATAAATACTTGAAGGGAAAACATGTACAGGACTATGGGGAAAGAGCAGGGGAATGGGACTAACTGGATACCTCTTTCAAAGAGCCAGCACAGGCACGATGGGCCGAATGCCTCCTCCCGTGCTGTACCTACTATGATACTGTGTCATAGTGAGCCAATCAAAATCAACTGGCAAATTGCAGAGAGTCAACAATGTCGTCCAGTTTGATATTTGATCATCAATTGGCCTTAGTGACCCAGGATATGGAGGTGAAAGAGAGAATCAGCCAGGGCTCCTGCTATTCCTGGAAAGATGCCCACACAAGCGCGCATCAAGTGAGGTCAGGACTGCCCTCCATGGCCAGATATCCTGCCGGCACTCACACGTGACAAATAACCACTTGGAGGAGGCACTGGGAAAGATGTCAGGGTCCATGGAACCAAACCCAACACCCCTCCATCCCTACAACCATCTCACTCTACAGTCTCTTGTGACTCCACTCCTCCCTTCAGCCCACCATTGCCAGCCATGCTTAGGCCCCACACTCTGGAATTCCCTCCCTCAACCACCCCACCTCTACCACTCTCTCTCTTCCTTTAAGACCGCCCTTAAAATCCATCTCCTTGACCAAACTTTTGGTCACCCCCTTCTACAGCTCAGCGTCCATTTTATTTTCTCATTACACCTCTGTGAAGCGTCTTAGGATGTTTCTCTACGTTCAAGGCACTATATAAACGCGATCTGTCGTCGGCGTTTATAGGGCGAGCTGCTTTTGACCCAAAAAGGTATTCAGCCCTTCGTAGGCTGCCTACCCTTCCTTCTCGGCCTTCGAAACACACAAGTCTTCAGAGAGCCCACAAGGAAACAGAACAAAGCATGCATGCCCCGTACTGGAGAAGAACATAAAAAGAAGAGTACTAAAAGCATCAAACTTGGTATGCGCTGATACTACCCAATTAGCAGCTATGTAAATCAGGGAAAGTCCCTCTGCACCACAACCTCTCAATCATTCAGAAGATCAGTTATCTCAAAGCTGAAAAGTGCAATATGTCATTGTTGCTGTGTGAAAGATTCAACTGCAAATTTGTTTTGTTTTTTTAAAAAAAAAGTTGCATCAATAAAACCTTTCCGCAGACGACTCCAGTGAATTAAGCTGCAAAATGAGATACTGTGCACAGTCCCTGCGCTTCCCCCGAACAGCAGCTTAATCTGGGCTCTCTGCAGGAGGTACCAGCTGGATGAGGCCTCTGTCACCGGTTCAGACTAGAAAGCCCACTGCAACATGTAGAAAAGACAACCTTTCGATCTGGAGGTCTGAAATAGGCTCTCAAATCCTGACCAATCCCACCGTTTACATCCGGAAGTACACAGAACGAAAACTGTTGCTCACTCTCTCTTTTTTCCACAAAACACACACAAACCAACCCCATTATTAGGGATCAAATGGAAATTCACAGTCATTCGTTACCAATTAGCAACAGCAACACACTGAACTAATCAGTGAAACCAACCTTAAGGCTCACAAACAAAATTCAAACACTTTGTCTCGCACCAGAGAACGATACTCCACCTGGTAAATATATTGTCAAACACATCCCCTCTGAAACCAGGGCACAAACCAACTACTGTCCTCAGTTTAGAACTGCCACATGACAAAGAATAATCCGATCTTTTTATATTCATTCTGAGAATGTGGGCGTCACTGGCAAGACCGGCATTTATTACCCATCCCTAGTTGCCCTTGAGAAGGTGGAGGTGGGCCTTCTTCTTGAACTGCTGCAGTCCGTGTGGCGAAGGTTCTCACACAGTGCTGTTAAGTAGGGAGTTCGAGGACAACGAAGGGACGATGATATATGTCCCTGTGTGACCTGGAAGGGCATTTGGAGGTGATGGTGTTCCCATGAATTTGCTGCCCTTGTCCTTCTAGGTGGTGGAGGTCGTGGGTTTGGGACGTGCTGTCAATAAGGGATCATTTAATCTGCTGAGGAAAGATTCTGGGGGGGGGTTTCTCCCTGCTTCCTTTCCCTCCGAAAATAAAAAAGGCAAATCAAGCAACAAGTCCAGGATATCTTTTTAACCTCACTTCCTGCAACATGCATCCTTGGCCAGCCACATTCCTCAGCAATGGCATCTCCAAGATCCCCACAACTCAGAACCATTACGTTCCAACTAGGGTTTGCTCGTTTCTATCTGTAGTTATCCTTGTAGCCAGTTTCTAACCAGGTATTCTTCCAGCATAAGGACAACTGACATCCATTATTAGACTACAGCCGGGGAGTGGGGGGAAATCTAGAGACACGACACAGCACAGGAAATTATCTGAGATAATTACATGCCTGGTAGCAACATTAACCGGACTATTTTTAGTTCACAGTTGCTGTTGATCTCATTACAATTCAACTGAAAACAATCCCAGGCCTAAAATTACCTACAGCTAACTTTATAAAAATTCTGAGCAGTAAGTAATCCCTAGGCTAGTGTTGCAGCTTCTATTCATTGAAGAGCGTGTTCCACTCCCTATCCTGGGCTGATTCCTGCTCTCCTCCCTCTCTCTATCATATCATGTGCTCAGCTTGTGACATCAGTCGACAAAGCAGTTTATCGAGAGAGAAAGACTTTATGCATTACTTCAACCCCGTTTCTTGGTAACATCTCATCACGGCTCCACATACAACTGAAAGGAGCAGTGCAATCTCAGCAAGAAAGTTTGAGTAATATTTTTGTTTTAAAGAAGCCAACTGCACTATTAAGTCAAAAATGAGCTTTAACGTACACACGAGGCACCTTGGCTTTGGTTACAGCTTCCCTAACAAATTCAGGGCGCAGATAGCCCGAGTCTTCGCCAGCGGTGAGATACCTCACCCACCACCTGCGCCAATTGCGGCCGTGTTGCCAATGATTTCCCAAGGCATGTTAGTAGCTGGCAAGGACTCTGTTTACCTTTCTTTGATGTAAAGCAACAGAAAGCCACACTAGGATAAACTCAACTGAACTGGAAAACCCAATATTCAGTACTTATTGAAATGATTCATTCAATATCGCAAGACATGTTTTTCTCCAAGTATAAAATTCTGATTAATTGTACGATCAGCGGCACATTCAATGATATGTTAGCATCCCACTAATTAAACCCCAGAAATTCACAGCCCCTCTGATTCCAATACAAAAGGCAGTTGCCTAGGTGATGAAAATGAAGAGATGAATTATATTCAGTGTTTCTGTTACTGCAGTAATGTTGCCACACTTGAGGGACAAAAACTACGTCTCTACAACACCGTACACAGTGTGTGGACAGCACTGGAGCTCATTTTTGATTCACTGCTTCACAAGTTGTGAACAAAAAAAGTGATCACAACAGTTCTAACGGGACAGTCCACCGCCACTACTGCCACACTTCCACGGGACAGTCCGCCGCCTCTACTGCCTCCTCTCAGAGAGGATGTCAGTGATTTGTTACATGTGGGTGGGGTGGGGTGGGGTGGGGTGCTTTAATATAAGAGTCTGAGGCATGCCTTTCACTACAAGTCCATCAGCCCATCCTGATGGAGCAATCCCTACACGCTGACCTCATTTGCTTTCTCAAGACATCACAACTCATCACAGCTTCCTTCAAACAGCAACTGGTTCTGCATTATTCAGAACAAAACAGAAACCTTCTGATACAATTCAACCCATCAATGAACCCATCCTCTGTGACCCATTCCTGGGATCCTAACAACCGTGGGCTTCCCAGACATCTGGAAATGGGGGCAATATCTTGCAACCTGGTTCTACTTTTACAAAAGGTGATTTCACCCCACCACCCCTCCCCGAGCCGCCAGTTATATTTGGGCAGTATACAGATGAATGCTTCTATCGTCTTGGTTCCATTTATCCCGCTCAGTTCGTACCTGGTTTGTAGCCTATAAGTATTAATCAGAGCGTGATGGGCACGGGAGAGGAGCCTTTCTGTATCTTCTGTCAGTGACAGGTATAAATAACCACCCGATGAGACACAGCGGGTCCTCATTCCTGGGGTGCCTTTGCAGCAAATTGATTATGATTCCTTTCTGCAGCACATCAACACAACACCTAGCACACTGCCTACATACGACATGGAAAGTTAACTTCAGACAGCACATGCACACTGCATCCACTGCTCCCATTTAGTAAAATGTATGTGTGCTTTGTGATAAACCACATTTTTTTTTAAGTGTCAGTGATATTTGGGTGTACCTTATATAAAGTGTGCGGATTTATACGTGGTTATATGTGAGCGTGTTCCCACAATGCACGTACTTTACTGGGTTTTCATGTACTACAGGAAATCAGTAAGTTCAGACTAAATGAAAATAACAAACAGCAACAAGCAAACGTCCCTGGGCTTAAGTGATATTAGTGTATCCCTCAAACTTAACATCCGTGTGTGCATGTATGTGTGTGTGCGCACGAGTGTGAGGGGGAGGGAAAGTGTGAGAGGGAGAGTGAGGGGGAGGGAGAGTGAGGGGGAGGGAGAGTGAGAGTGTGTGAGAGAGGGAGGGAAAGTGTGAGAGTGAGGGAAAAGTGTGAGAGAGAGGGAAAGTGTGAGAGAGAGGGAAAGTGTGAGAGAGAGTGAGAGGGATTGAAAGTGTGAGAGTGAGAGGGATTGAAAGTGTGAGAGTGAGAGGGATTGAAAGTGTGAGAGTGAGAGGGATTGAAAGTGTGAGAGTGAGGGAAAGTGAGAGTGAGAGAAAGTGTGAGAGAGATTGAGAGAGGGGGTATGAAAATGAGGGAGAGTGTAAGTTTGAGAGTATGTGAGGGAGTGTGAGTGAGAGGAGCGTGTGGTTGCAATCTACCCCTTTCGGTTACATAAAACATTAAAATGAATGTTATATGGAGAGGCGGGGGGGTCTTTAGCCGGTCTCCTTACTTGCCCCCGGTCGCTGTAGTGAAATGTGAACAGGAGAGAAGCCCAGCAACAGGCGGAGAGGAGAGGAGAGGGAAGGGAAGGAAGGAAGGAGCCGGCGAGCGTCCTGCAAACAATGTTTCCTTTTCACTTGTAACCATTTTGTCGCCAGCTGGTCGCAGTCTGTTTTATTTTGTTGCTCACTCACCTTCGCCCGAAAAACTTAAGGCCGGTGAAGGGTTTGTTTTGATGGTGATGGTGATGATGATGGTGGTGGTGGTGAGGAGGAGACACCGGGGTCTTGTCATTCTCACAGGACGTGGGCAGATCCGAGGAAGACGATCCGGACGCAGAGGATTCCTCCAGCTCTCGTTGCAATTCTTCCCCCCCTTGGTCCATCACTTTGTCCTTATTAACAAGATTTTTTTTTTGGCTGGTGTATGTATGGTTTTTTTTTTCTTTTGTCGGCTGCTGCAAACTGTCACACTTTTTTTTAAAAAAAAAACCCACACACACGATCACCTCTTCATCCAGGTCCTCTAAAATAACAGCCAAGGCGAGTCCACCGCACCGATTTCCAGCAGGCTCACCAGGAATGAAGCCAAAACATAACATGAGCCGGGGGTTTGAAGAGTCACTTCGAAAGAGCCGGGGTTTGCAGCACATTTAAAACAAAACCAAAAAAAAAAAGTAAATAAATAAATAATTTTAAAAAATTAACGCTCTCAAGTTGCTATTTCTGCTCCAGTAGGACTTGTACCCGGAAGTAACTGCATCTACTGGTGTGTGTGTGTGTGTGTGTGTGTTTTTTCCTTAAAAGTGTTGAACCCTTGTGTGCGAAGGCGGCTGGTGTGGGGGGTTTGTTTGTTTGTTTGTTTGCAACCTGGAGTTGTGGTGTGCGAGGAGCCGGACTTGGCAATGACTGACCCCCCTTCCCTCCTCCTCCTCCTCCTCCTCCTCGCTGGGTGCTGGCACCCTGTCCCTGTCCCTGTCCCTGTCCCGGGTCATGCATGCACTGTCTGGGCTGACTGCCCCTGCCGTGAGCTCCCGCAAATACCAATCGGATGCTGCACATTCACAACAGGAAGTTTCATTGCCTGCAGTGAGAAGAGCGACAGGACCCTGATAGTTGCCTGCTGATCTGCCTCCTGGAGAATGAATGAAACTTCAGGGCAGAGAGAGAGAGAGAGAGAGAGTGGGTGGTGGTGGTGGTGGTGGTGGGTGGGGGGAGTGCTGCCGCCATCTGCTGTCCGACCGACGGCAGTGCCTGGAGGCTCCAGAATAATATTTACCAGTATCCCAAGTAAGCACAAGTGTGTTAGCCTTGGAGACCTGCCAAGTGCGGCTCATTAGAAGTGCCAGTCACTCACTGTGGTTTAAAGTGTAACCTGGTTTGATGGATGTCACTCTTAAACAGGTCATGATGTGGAGGTGCCGGTGATGGACTGGGGTGGACAAATGTAAGGAATCTTACAACACCAGGTTATAGTCCAACAGTTTTAACTGTTGGACTATAACCTGGTGTTGTAAGATTCCTTACATTTAAACAGGTCACTTTAGGTTGAGATGATGCCCTCCAGGATGAGTAACTAATGCATTCACTTCAAAGTGCTGTTGTTTGCTATTGCAAGGTAGACATTAATCCCTGAGTTAACGGTTTGTGGATATAGGAATTCCATATGAACAGATGGGGGTACGTTCATTACTAGTATCAGATCGTAGCACAACTTCACCCCAAACATATTTAAATAGTTTAGTAATTCCACATCACGCTTGCTGATCATAAATTCTTTATCAGTGGATCATTGCACCTGCCCATCACTACTGAGGCTGGGTATCGAAATAAAGTCTATGGATCAAAAATGAGCTCGGTTCCTGCCCAGACATATCAGACGTATCGTACCAGAAGTGATGGACTGTCCTCTCTCTATTCTGAAACTCTTTTGTCTGCCTGATGTGGGGTCACACGAATCAAGTCACACACTTAGAGACCACTCTTTTCAACTAATCGTATCCCACAGCTTCAATTCCCAGAGATTTGCTCCCCTGCAACCTACTTGTTCAACCAGTCAGATCCCAGCACCAGAAACCAAACAAAAGGTGACAACCATGTAACCAAGGCCCAATCACCCCCCTGGACTATTTGCTGTGCCATTCCTGAACGGCTGTTGTTTGAATGGTGCAATCACATTCTACCAAAAATAACTTCTGTGGAATAAAGTTACCAGGATGGTTCGTCACCGATATCACTATATATCACTAAAGATAAAACTGTGGAATAAACATATTAAAAATCACAAATGTACCCTTAATCTCACCCATCCCACCTTCCAAATGTTCCATAACCCATATGGCCCAACATAACCCACCAGACTTCATTGACAGCCCACAGCCCGATATAGCTTCCCATCTAGTGTATGCTACTAATAATTACAACAGTGATATTATTAGCAGCATATTGAAAAGGGTCCTGTTTTATCAGCATGCAAAGTCTATTTTAAGTGCCAGCTTGGCTCAATTTGGTGCACTTCTCATCGCTGAGGCAGAAGATCGTGGGTTCAAGCCAGGGTTTGAGCACATAATTTAGGCTGACACTTCAATGCAATACTGAGGGAGTACTGCACTTTCAGAGGTGCCGTCTTTCAGAAGGAATGTTAAACTGAGACCGCGTCTGCCTGTTCAGCTAAGTGTAAAAAATCCCATGGCACTATTCAAGGAAGAGCAGGGGAGGTCTCCTGGTTTCCTGGCCAACAATTATCCCTCAGCCAACATCGTGGTATTGAGATAGAGGATCAGCCATGATCATATTGAATGGCGGAGCAGGCTCGAAGGGCCGAATGGCCTACTCCTGCTCCTATTTTCTATCACTAAAACAGAATTTCTGGTCATTTATCTCATTGCAGCTTGTAGGTCCTTGCTGTGCACAAATTGGCTGCCGTGTTTGCCTACATACATCTGTAGGGTTCCCAAAACTCCTGCGTTCAATGGGAGTTTCCCAGAATGGGCGATTGGTCTCCCAAGCATTGCTGCCGGCGACACAGGAGAAATGGTCCTTGTATGCGCGGTTCCCTGGCTGTCATGGCTTGCAGTCACACCATGTTCTCTGAGCCCTGCTGCTTCCCCCGCTATTTAGAAAAAACACTTCATTGCCGGTTGTGAGGATGACCACGTCAGGGCCAACAAAAATTACCTGGAAACTGCGTGAGTCCTGAGGGAGCAACTAGGGGAGGGAGAGACAGAGAGAAAAACACAAACTGGGGGAGGGAGAGAGAGACAAATTAGGGGAGGGAGAGAGAGAAACACAAACTGGGGGAAGGGAGAGAGAGACAAATTAGGGGAGGGAGAGAGAGAAACACAAAAAGGGAGAGAGGGAGAAACACAAACTGGGGGAGGGAGAGAGAGAAACACAAACTGGGGGAGAGAGAGAGAGAGGGAGAAACACAAACTGGAGGAGGGAGAGAGAGAGAGAAAGAAAAATACATCTGGAGGAGGGAGAGAGCGAGAGAAGCACAAACTGGGGGAGGGGGAGAGAGAGAAGAGCAAACTGGTAGAGGGAGAGTTCATGTCAGCCTGTGATGTGCACTCTTGTATAATGTGTTTTATTACGGGAGTCAGGCAGTGGTGCTGCTCCCTGAGCATTGAGCCTCACCTCCCTGAAGCTGGGCTTTAGGGGTAGGGTGTGGGAGTGAGTGAATTGAACACAAACTGGGGGAGAGAGAGAGAGAGAGAGAGCGCGAGCAAGAGAGAGAGAGAAACACAAACTGGGGGAGAGAGAGAGAGAGCGCGAGCAAGAGAGAGAGAGAAACACAATTGAATTTAGTTTTGGTTTTATTTATTATTTTTATAACTTGCTGTGTATTGTAAAAAGTCATAAAATTGTACGAAAACTTATGTTAGAAGTTACTGATGATGTGTGGTATTTACTTGATGTTTCTCGTTGCGGTTGATACTGTAGAAACATCATAGAAGGCGTTTTTATTTAAACATTTCTTATCATTAAATCTTTCTATTATCCTGTGTTCTTTGATTTATAAATTATGTTATTCATCTCGCTATAAAACAAAATGTCAAATATTTTATTTGGGGCTTGGTAATACTAAGACACTCAACTAAGTTAAATGCAGTAACATTTGCAAACAGTGGGCAAAAGTCACATGATCAAATGTTATGTGAATAAGCATCACATGAGTGGTGTCACACGATCAAATCTCTAGGAATACGTCAAGACAGAGTTGGCAACCTTATACAACAGTGACCATACTTCAAGAAATAATACACTGGCTGTGAAACACGTTCAGGATGTGAAAAGTTCTTTTTTTCAAAGTATATAGAACATTTTGGTGGGGCTAAAATACAAAAACAGTCTGACTAGGATTACCCCTTGACTATGTCAGACCTCATTACAGCCTTGGTCCAAACATGGACAAAAGAGCTGAATTCCAGAGGTGAGGTGAGAGTGACTGCTCTTGACATCAAGGCAGCATTTGACCGAGTGTGGCACCAAGGAGCCCTGGTAAAATTGAAGTCAATGGGAATCAGGGGCAAAACTCTCCAGTGGCTGGAGTCATACCTAGCACAAAGGAAGATGGTAGTAGTTGTTGGAGGCCAATCAACTCAGCTCCAGGACATTGCTGCAGGAGTTCCTCAAGGCAGTGTCCTTGGCCCAACCATCTTCAGCTGCTTCATCAATGACCTTCCCTCCATCATAAGGTCAGAAATGGGGATGCTCGCTGATGATTGCACAGTGTTCAGTTCCAGATAACGAAGCAGTCCGAGCCCACATGCAGCAAGACCTGGACAACATCCAGGCTTGGGCTTATAAGTGGCAAGTAACATTCGCGCTAGACAAGTGCCAGGCAATGACCATCTCCAACAAGAGAGAGTCTAACCACCTCCCCTTGACATTCAACGGCATTACCATCGCCAAATCCCCCACCATCAACATCCTGGGGGTCACCATTGACCAGAAACTTAACTGGACCAGCCATATAAATACTGTGGTTACAAGAGCAGGTCGGAGGCTGGGTATTCTGCGGCGAGTGACTCACCTCCTGACTCCCCAAAGCCTTTCCACCATCTACAAGGCACAAGTCAGGAGTGTGATGGAATACTCTCTGCTTGCCTGGATGAGTGCAGCTCCAACAACACTCAAGAAGCTCAACACTATCCAGGACAAAGCAGCCCACTTGATTGGCACCCCATCCACCATCCTAAACATTCACTCCCTTCACCACCGGCGCACTGTGGCTGCAGTGTGTACCATCCACAGGATGCACTGCAGCAACTCGCCAAGGCTTCTTCAACAGCACCTCCCAAACCCGCGACCTCTACCATCTAGAAGGACAAGAGCAGCAGGTACATGGGAACAACACCACCTGCATGTTCCCCTCCAAGTCACACACCATCCCAACTTGGAAATGTATCGCCATTCCTTCATTGTCACTGGGTCAAAATCCTGGAACTCCCTTCCTAACAGCACTGTGGGAGAACCTTCACCACATGGACTGCAGCGGTTCAAGAAGGCGGCTCACCACCACCTTCTCAAGGGCAATTATGGATGGGCAATAAATGCCGGCCTGCCAGCGACGCCCACATCCCATGAACGAATAAAAAAAAAATGTCAGTCTTGTACAAACTGATCCAACTAATTTGGGCTGACCATCTTACTCTGAACATTGTAAGCTGCAGAAGTGATAATTCATTACCAGCAGTGCTGAGCACTGTTTATCAAGGAATTGGATACACCGGAGAAGGAATTAGAGTTGAGAAAGGGAATGGGAAAGAAGTACGGCAACATGCCATAAAAGACTGGAGCAGGGAAAGAACAGAAAGGAGCAGGGAAAGAACAGAAAGAAGCAGGGAAAGAGTGGAGGCAGTAAGAGAAGGAAATAATCATAGAGGAAATTATTTATTTTTCAGTTTGTCAAAGCTGGAAAGAGCAGAATACAACATATAAGACCTGGTGTGAGATTTACATTGTGCACTGATTATGTATGGATCAGACATGCTGCTGTATCAATCAATTGGGACCAAGTCATTGTCATCTGGATAGATCCTAATTGGGCCATTTTGGATTTGGAAGTTGCTTTGGAGTCTATGCTTCTTCAATATAGCATTTTTATCTACTTGAATAACTCTTACCCTACAAATAAACTGAAAACCCACACAGTTACACAGTAAATAACCTCTGACAGTGCAGCACTCCCTCAGTATCTATCTAGATTACGTGTTCAAATCCTACAGTAGGGCTTGAGGCAAGAATGCTGCCACTGAACCAAGGTGGCACTTAAAATAACTCTTACATGTAGAGTGCACAGGGCCCTATCCATGCCCCTGTGAATAATTTCACTGCTGTCACTTGCAACTATAAACGCAGTGTCGTCTGTTGGATAATAAATTATATGTTACTGAACAGACGTGCACAGCTAGGGGCAAGTCTCAGATTGGAACAAAAAAAGAGCTCAGTGACGTCTTGTTCCCAGGCCTCAGGATCACTCTTTCTGGGAGTTTGTGGATCTCCATTGGGCAGTCTTCTTTCTGCCCCCTTGGTGATTCCTGCTCACAGCACAGTACAAAGTCATCCTTCAACTAAAGTTGAATTCATCGTAAACTCCTATTATAGAACACACAAATCAAGCATCAGGTGGACCTCCACAACAGGGCTAGTCCAGTAATTATTTCAAAGGAGGAATCTTCACATATCTTCAACTTTTTAGAAGTGATGCAAGACTAGGTAAGAAAGAACAAACTTATACGGTGCTTTGTTAAATCTCACAAAGCATTTCACTTATAATGGATACTTCAAAATGCACTGGCTGTCGGTATGTCCAATTCAATAAAACGCTTTCCTCTTTAAATAAAACTTATGCCTAGCTTTATTTTTATATCAAAAAGTGATGTATAGAAGTGTGAAAAAACCCTTACCCTACTACTCTGTTACGCAGCAGTGCACTTGTACACCACACACTGTAAACAATTTTACAACACCAAGTTATAGTCCAGCAATTTTATTTTAAATTCACAAGCTTTCGGAGGCTTCCTCCTTCGTCAGGTGAACGATGTGAAAAATCTCCACATCATGACCACACACTGTGCCAGCGAGCCACCTAACAAAGAATCACTTAGGAAGAGTGGCATTTGTCCATAATTTATCTAGGAGTGTCAGCCGTGGCTCAGTGGTAGCATTTTTGCCTCTGAGTCAGAAGGTCGTGAAACCCAGACACTTGAACACATAACCCAAGCTACATCGAAACTACAGCAGAGAAACAGGCCATTTGGCCCAACTGGTCTAAGCTGGCGTTTATGCTCCACATGAGCCTCCTCCCTTCCTACTTCATCTAACCCTATCAGCATACCCTTCTATTCCTTTCTCCCTCATGTGCTTATCTAGCTTTCCCTTAAATGCATCTATGCTATTTGCCTCAACTACTCCTTGTGGTAGCGAGTTCCACATTCTAACCACTCTCTGGGTAAAGAAGTTTCTCCTGAATTCCCTATTGGATTTATTAGTGACTATTTTATATTTATGACCTGTAGTTTTGGTCACCCCCACAAGTGGAAACATTTTCCCTACGTCTATCTAATCAAATCCTTTCATTATCTTAAAGACCTTTATCAGGTCACCCCTCAGCCTTCTCTTTTCTAGAGAAAAGAGCCCCAGCCTGTTCAGCCTTTCCTGATAAGGATATCCTCTCAGTTCTGGAATCTAATTGAGGGCTTCAGGTGGTTTATACATAAAACATTGGATACCTGGAAGTGTCTCTAGGCTGGAATCTAATCGTGGAGCTCAGGTGGTTTGTATATAGAATAATGCATACCTGGGAGTGAGTTACTGGCTGAATTCTAATTGAGGGGTTCAGGTAACATCATAATGAGTGAGTGCTTTATAACCATTATCTGGACTATCTGGTTTATATCACACCCTTTGATTCATTCCCCAGTACACAGTGTTGTTTCAGTAGAGCAGCTCCACAATACTCTGAGATGCCAGTGGCTCCATGCTGCTTGAATTCCTGGTGGGAATGAAGATAGTCAAGGGGCAGCTGAAATTGCCAGATCTGTGGGATTTACAGGGAGCTTATGCTGCAGCATTAGTGCATGAGCTGACTGTCTCACGGACTGGAACTACAGCGAGGGAGAGGAAGTATATGCGAAGAGGACATCAGGCAGTGAGAAGGCAGATTGTAATAGGGAAAGAATGAGAGAACGAGAGAGGGAAAGGAACATCAGCGAGAAATCAAATACAACAGAAGAAGCAGAGAAACACAGCAACACAGGAAGGAAAAACAGCCAGGAGAAGAGGAGAGGTGCATGCCTGTCAGTGGCTGGTTATAAAGCTAGTTATTTGCAGAGGCTAAGCAAGTGAGCCTCTTGGCTGAGGAATGGTACAAGGCATAAGAGGAGCTTAAAGAGCTGTGTATCACTTTGCATCTTAATAATGTCACCTGAAATTCATGCAACAAACACAGAAAGTGGTGACTTTCATCCCATCAGCCTGGGCTGGATTCAAACTCAATGATAAAAGGATGGGGGGGGGGGTGGTAAAGGCTGTAATAACTAACTCACTGGACAACTCACTTCCCTTACATTTTTTTTTGCCACAACATTTTTTTTATGTCTGCAATGCTGTGTCATTTTTCTCTTTCTGATTGGTTATTTTCTTTTTGCTTTCCAACTGCTACCGACAGCAATGACATTCCACAAAATGCAGCTCATCACCTTCAACCAAGAACAGTTCCTCATTTCTGAACTTTCTGATTCACCAATCACACGCTACACAAAATAAACCAATCAGATTCTCCAAAAAAACGAAACACAGCCGCCATCTTCACCTGACTCCCGCTCGGAAAAGAGGCATTAGTTGCTATAGTGGAAAAGAAATAGGCTAGCAGCTCTGTTGAAATAGAGGACAAAGGGGTTTGATCTGATCACGTTAAGAGCACGTACAATAATATTGTTCAGTGTAATTACCAGCTTCACAGAGGTTGATGGGATTTGAGCAATTCAAAAACTACTGAACTATTCTAGATGCAAGATGCAGAGGAAAACCCTGATATATCTTATATATAAAGTGAAATCATTTCTTAGGGGCTGTAGCGTAATCCTCTAGAACCTGCCTTATTTGGTTTCTACTTCATACACAAAATCAGGCTGGTAATTATGTTTGTTGTTATGTATTTTGAAATGATAACTTCTTTCCATTACCACTGCTGTGATCAGTACGTTTCATGTCCACACAGATAAAAAGCAACACTCAGAAGCTCAACAGAAGTTGGAGTCTGACGCTGCAGTTGCGCCCAATGAGAGGTTTGGATGAAAACTAATCGCACAGCAGAGGCAAAGATTTAAAAAATCATCCCGAAACCACGGGATCTATTTACAAATCATGTTTGTGGTATGAACAATGGATTTGCTAGAATGTTCTCTAATGTCTATGCTTATCATAGAATCATAGAAAGGTTACAGCACGGAAGGAGGCCATTCGGCCCATCGAGTCTGCACCGGCTCTATACAACAGTCACATGGTTTATAACAAGAAACGGTTTTGTTAATAAGTTACCTTCCAGGACCATGTTTAGTCACAACCATTTGACTAGGGGTACGTTCCTGGTCATAGCGGAGGCTTCAAATTTATTACTTCTTCTTTTCCAGGATATTTTTCCCTAAGGTGAGTTAATGCACCCTCTTTTTTTCTGTTTTCTTCCCTTCCAGTTCTTCTCTCCTGGGTCATCCTCCTCTATATCCAGGAGGTCAGGACAGACGGCCAGCTCCCAGACCTCTGCCATTGTTATTATTGACTTGCCAAGACCTGCTAGGAGGATACATTGCTGATTTTTCCTTGCCTCTTCCTCCAGACTCTCGTCTTGAACCCGCCCACTCAGCGTAGTTGAGATTGGGAACTCAGTGGAGGTAAGCCTCTATCCTGCAATCATCCGCTCCATGGCAACTTTATTACTCATTGTCTTAAAATAAACCTGCCTCACTAAAGCTTGTGTTGCAGCAGATATGGCACTTTCTGTCAAACTTGCTGCAACGTCTAATGCGATGACACGACAAAAGCTTCAAAGTCGAGAGTTCCCGGTGAAACCATTCCTTTAGGCATCAGCCGTGGCTCAGTTGGTAGCGTTCTTGTTCAGAGTCAGAAGGTTGTGGGTTCTAGCCCCACTTGGGGGATAGTTTTAACCTCCAAGAACAGATGGGTTGGGGGCGGGTGGGTGGTGAAAATCGTTGATTTTTCTAACATGACCGTGACCTGGCTCAACGCAGTCCCTTCCGGGTTTAACCCAGGCACGAGTGAATGTGCGCGCAGCCGAAACCTGAAACTTGCACCCCCAATTAATGCTGCTGGATGGATCGTTAATGGGGCAATTTACCTCGTTGAAATATTTTGGTAGGTTTTTTATTATTTAATGTTACTCGCCTTTAAATTGAACGCCTCCAGGATGGTTTTCCCGGGGCTCGTGAATCTCGTCAGGTGAAAGGAGGCGGGAAGGGCTGGATCCATGAGGTAAGTGCCTTTATTGCACTGCTCCTGGGCCAGGAGGAGCAGGTGTGCTTCGTCCAGGCCCAACAAGCTTATCTGCCGCAAATGGACGCCCGCGATCGGCCAATTCTCGCCCCCACCTCCCCATCTCCGAGTCTTCTCCCGAACTGCCACCTCCGACTCCTCTCCTGATTTCCGACTCTTCTGCCGTTATGTACTTTGTTGTAGTAAGTAGCGGTGATCAGGGTGATGTTGCTATTAAGCTCCTGTTCGAAGGTCGCTGTTCTAGATTCTGAACAGAATTTAACCCATTGTACTTTCATTGAAATTCAAGCGTGGTGGTATTTCGATAAACTTGTCGTCGTTCTTGAATATTCACCACATTCTCATGTTCCTGGTGTGCTGTGAAAGAGTTGATAAACATTATATTGCTGGATAAGGCACCAACATGGTGTGCCTCTGCATCAGTCAGCGTTCTATTACGAGGAATGTGCAGGTTTTTATCTATTTCAGTGAACCAGTCATTCCAGTCATAAACAGATGGCTCAATAAACAGACTGCGCTGACGAGGGCGATCTACTTTACACTCCAGACAACTTTTCTTTAACGGTCATTCGTAGCAGACCCACAAACGTACCACAGGTGAGCTATTTGACACATTTCGATATGATCAGTGTTTCTCTGTTCAGAATCCAGACTCTATTTTCCTCACTGGTTTCATGGCATCAGAGTGCGTCTGGCATGTGACCTCTCAGTTCAACTGTTTCTGGCACCGTTGAAGTCGCACTCTTAGAAATGAGCTCCATCTCACACATCTTTCCGAAACCCAGTTTGTGCTGCTCATCTTTTCTGCCAACAGCCGTACTACCTATCACACAACACATCACAAATGCAGTGCTGTCACATCAGACATAACCAGGCTCGTATTCCACATGCTTCTGTATCTCACCAGACATAACCAGGCTCGTATTCCACACGGTTCTGTATCTCACCAGACATAACCAGGCTCGTATTCCACACGGTTCTGTATCTCACCAGACATAACCAGGCTCGTATTCCACACGGTCTGTATCTCACCAGACATAACCAGGCTCATATTCCACATGGTTCTGTATCTCACCAGACATAACCAGGCTCGTATTCCACACGGTTCTGTATCTCACCAGACATAACCAGGCTCGTATTCCACATGCTTCTGTATCTCACCAGACATAACCAGGCTCGTATTCCACATGCTTCTGTATCTCACCAGACATAACCAGGCTCGTATTCCACACGGTTCTGTATCTCACCAGACATAACCAGGCTCGTATTCCACACGGTCTGTATCTCACCAGACATAACCAGGCTCGTATTCCACACGGTTCTGTATCTCACCAGACATAACCAGGCTCGTATTCCACACGGTTCTGTATCTCACCAGACATAACCAGGCTCGTATTCCACACGGTCTGTATCTCACCAGACATAACCAGGCTCGTATTCCACACGGTTCTGTATCTCACCAGACATAACCAGGCTCGTATTCCACACGGTCTGTATCTCACGCCACTTTCAACTGATGAAGATGATGGCCTGGAGCAAGGTTCATTTTTTTTTTCTTTTGTTACTTGATTCAAAATGATCAGCCATGTTACTGTAGATCTACAGAAACAACAATAGGTTTCATGACATAAAATAATTGCATGTTTCAGCAGCTCACGGTGGCAGGCCTAGAAGTTTCAATGAGTCAGTTCACAACTTTAGTGAGAATTCAATACCAATGTCGGTTTTGATGACAACAAACAAAACTCCAGCATTTTCAGTTTTTATTTCAGATTTCCAGCATCTGCAGTATTTTGCTTTTGATTTGTTGAAGGACTAAGGACGTAGCCTCAACTTTAATGTCTATCCCATCAGAATTACCAAAAACAACTTCACAAAATATTCATTTGATTACTAATACCATTTCAATGTTCTCCTGTCATGACTTGTTCCATGGATCCCTGCTCTCTGTGCTACCTTGTTCAAGTGGCCATTCTTCACAGGTGAGCCTAGGAGGCTATTTAAGCATTGCCCAATCCAATTTTTCAATTGATGTACACACATGCTCACTTTCCAGCAGGGATCACTTTACAACAGACAGGAGCGATAACCACTGGTCGTTTTTGCCCTCCTCAGTCCAGGTATTGGTGCTAACTTAAGAGGAACAGGGGAGTAACTGATCCCCAGTGATAATACTGGGGATAGATAATTACAGTTAAATCTGCAGATTCAAATGTCCCACACTCCCGCAGAAAGGTACGTTATCGTTCACAGCAAGAAGTTTGAACCCGCTGACAACTTCCTCACTGAGCATGCACAGGACATTTCAGTTCTTTTCCCTGAACATTTCATACACGTCATTGCCTATGAAGCCAGGGACATTCACACCAATTGCAGCACCTCCACCCCCACCTTTGATTGTCTAACTCAACACAAATCAGGGATTGATGTTGGAACTGTCCTGATTGCTCAGTGCTATATTGGGTGGTGCATTTGAGCCGAGGAGAACTAAACGTTAGTTCTGACAGTTCAATAGTTATTGCATTCATTTAAAGAGCAGCAATCAGTCCAGGTTCCTCTTTCCATACTATCAGCACATGTCACCAAACATACAGGAAAAAAAGATGTGTGGGTGTTACAAGCTGTACTCTTTTATAAATGTTCTTTCTTTAACACAACTAAGTTGCCACAAACTCAAAAGGGGGTGATATTTGTCTTTACCACATGGGCAGTAAATCGGCGGGACAGATCAGCCACCCATTATAGAAACTGCCTGATTTTCACTTCCAATGGAAATAAATGTCAGGCGGTTTCTATAACAGGTGGGCAACCTGTTCCGCTGGTTTACCGGCCAGGTGATGAAGACAAAATCACCCCCATAGACGCTATGACACAATTCCACAAATATCACTGATAACTGAATAATCACTTCAACAGCAAACATCAAAATGTTGTACCCTGAAAGTATTATGGCCAGGATTTTCCCATCGGCCAGCTGTATTCTATTTATTTTAGATGGGTTACCATTGGCATTAAAATAAATCTGATCAGAAAATCTAAGCCATGTCTCCTGGTGCTACCTATTGAATCCTCAATTGTATGTCTATGGCCATCACATTGATGCATTCACACAAGATCAGAAGATTGACATGGGTGAGGAAGGTTATTTGGTCCATCCTTCTCCCAGCCTGCGATCTTCTCCACTGCTCCTCTCTACTCTCCCCGATGTCCTCCACGAGCCACGATCTTTCCCTCCCTTCCTCCTTTCAGATCCCCGGTTGCTTTCCCTCCTGGCAGGCAGGCAGCCTGTCAATCTGGCTGGCTGTCACACGGGAAACCAGGAAGCAAAATGAATTGCCTTCAATTGAGTTGCGATCGCAGATTCCAACGCACTCACTTCACTTCCAGGTTTCCCACCCGATAATCTACCCATCTGCTCTCTTCCTGGCTCCAGGTCAAAATCATGTCCTTGAGCACAGAATCCAGGCTGATGTTTCAGTGCAGTACTGAGGGAGTGCTGCACTGTCAGAGGTGCCATCTTTCAGACGAGACGTTAAACCGAGGCCCCATCTGCCCTCTTAGGTGGACATAAAAGATCCCAAAGACCAGGGGAATTTTACGCCGTGTCCTGGCCAATATTTATCCCTCAACCGACATGACTAAAACAGATTATCTGGTCATTTATCACATCGTTGTTTGTGGGACCTTACTGTCCGCAAATTGGCTGCCGCGTTTCCTACATTACAACAGTGACTACACTTCAAAAGTACTTAATTGATTGTAAAGTGCTGTGGGACATCATGAGGTCATGAAAGACGCTATATAAATACAAGTTCATTCTTTCTTTCTCTAAATCCTGTCTCACTAATGACAAACTTAACTCTGTACATTACGATAATGGTCTGTTGCTTTTTAAGGGACTGCCACCCTCCAATTATTTGCCTCCCCTCCTCCACCCCCCCCCACCCTGCTCATATCCTCCCCATTTTGGTCTCCCTGGGCCTTGCACCTTCCTGCTGCTGAGCGGCCAAGTCGCTCAACTATTGCTCTCCAGAATCCAGCTATTCTTGACTCCAGCTGCCAGGAGGAGGAGAGAACTTAAATAGAAGTCAGCAAGAGTGGGCCTATTGACAACTCTCCCACTGATTTTCCCTCCTTTGTCCCTCGTGACGTGAGTGAATTCATGAGCTCAGTGCAATGGGGCTGGAACTGCACCTTGCCACTCTGACGGCACATGTTGCTGCTACTATGCACTACACCAACTGGTCACCTCTGATGTGGATTTTATATATCACTTCCAGTTCAGACAGCTCCCCCGATGGCTCCGTGAGTTTCTCCAGTGAGTAGCGGAGCCACACAGACTTCAAATGTGCCTGTATATATGACGTGCTTTTCTGCCATCACAGTACACACCCCCCGTTTTACAGAGAGACTTAATTACTATCAATTTGTTAAACGTCTTTTAAAATATTGTCACATTATTCTGGTAGCAAGTAGCAAAGGATAGGACATGCATTTTTGAATGAAGGTATTTGAACATGAAGTGAACTCTCAAGTAGTTAAGTGGAAAATAATTATCTTTTCCACCCTCCTCCCACCACCACCCCCCTGCCCCCCTGTGAAGCTACAGACACAGCACTGAGGTCGTGGATTTTACTTGAATTGTGTGGTTTCAGAAGAACCTTTAGCTGTAATCTGGATCACCCATGGGAAACAGAACTAATTACTTAACATCTCCTCTCCTCACTTCCCGATAGCAATTTCCAGACTTGCAAAGTAAAACACAAATCGAGACAACACCTCGGCCTCGCTGTGCATTTCCAGATTTATTTTAGAAATCTGGATTTTCAGCACTGCCTTGATAATAACGCAGCACAGTCTGAATTGCAGTACATCTCTGGCCTCTTGTGCACCCCAATTTTCATCGCTCCACCATTGGTGGCCATGCCTTCAGCTGTCTACACCCTAAGCTCTGGAATTCCCTCCTTAAATCACTCTGCCTGAAGATTGTCCTGCCTCCTGTTACAATAAAAGATACCTGGGAGTGAGTTACAGGCTGGAATCTAATCGAGGGGTTCAGATGATATATAAAGAGA
The DNA here is from genome assembly GCF_035084215.1 of Heptranchias perlo. Lineage (NCBI taxonomy): Eukaryota > Metazoa > Chordata > Chondrichthyes > Hexanchiformes > Hexanchidae > Heptranchias > Heptranchias perlo. Next base: position 13,451,296 of record NC_090336.1, on the reverse strand, counting down.
ACAATGGATTCCTTGGAGTGAGTTACAGCTTTGATTCTAATCGAGGGGTTCAGATTGTTTATAAAGAGAATAATGGATATCTGGGAGTGAGTTACTGGCTGGAATCTAATCGAGTATTAATGACTTGGACTTGAGTGTACGGGGAACAATTTCAAAATTTGCAGATGACACAAAACTTGGAAGTGTAGTCCACACCATTCACCTGAGGAAGGAGGAAGCCTCCGAAAGCTTGTGAAATTTAAAATAAAATTGCTGGACTATAACTTGGTGTTGTAAAATTGTTTACAATTGTCAACCCCAGTCCATCACCGGCATCTCCACATCACAGTAAGAAGGATAGTGATAGACTTCAAGAGGACATAGACAGGCTGGTGGAATGGGCGGACACGTGGCAGATGAAATTTAACGCAGAGAAGTGCGAAGTGATACATTTTGGTAGGAAGAACAAGGAGAGGCAATATAAACTAATGGGTACAATTCTAAAGGGGGTGCAGGAACAGAGAGACCTGGGGGTATATGTGCACAGGTCGTTGAAGGTGGCAGGGCAGGTTGAGAAAGCAGTTAAAAAAGTATACAGGATCCTGGACTTTATAAATAGAGACATAGAGTACAAAAGCAAGGAGGTTATGATGAACCTTTATAAAACACTGGTTCGGCTACACCTGGAGCATTGTGTCCAGTTCTGGGCTCCGCACTTTAGGAAGGATATGAAGGCCTTAGAGAGGGTGCAGAAAAGATTTACTAGAATGGTTCCAGGGATGAGGGACTTCAGTTGCGTGGATAGACTGGAGAAGCTGGGGTTGTTCTCCTTGGAACAGAGAAGGTTGAGAGGAGACTTGATAGAGGTGTTCAAAATCATGAAGGGTCTAGACAGAGTAGATAGAGAGAAACCGTTCCCATTGGAGGAAGGGGTGAGAACCAGAGGACGCAGATTTAAGGTGATTGGCAAAAGAACCAATGGCGACATGAGGAAAAACTTTTTTACGCAGCGAGTAGTTATGATCTGGAATGCGTTGCCTGAAAGGGTGGTGGAAGCAGATTCAATCGTGGCTTTCAAAAAGGAATTGGATAAATACTTGAAGGGAAAGCATTTGCAGGGCTACGGGGAAAGGGCGGGGGAGTGGGACTAGCTGGATTGCTCTTACATAGAGCCAATGGACTCGATGGGCCGAATGGCCTCCTTCTGTGCTGTAACCATTGATATGGTTCCATGATATATAAAATATTGGGTACCTGGGAGTGACTATAGGTTGCAATCTAAAGGGGCTCAGGTGGTTTTCATATAGAATAATGGATACCTGGGAGTGAGTTACAGGCTGGAATCTAATTGAGGGGTTCAGGTAACATCATAATGAGTGCGTGCTTTATAACCATTATCTGGACTATCCGGTTTATATCACACCCTTTGATTCATTCCCCAGTACATAGTGTTGTTTCAGATTTACATTTTTTAAAATTATTATTTTGTTTGTGGGTTTTTCTTGTGCTGGTAACTGCTGTGCATATATGCTACATAATTGATGTGTGATGACATTCAGCAAGACATGCCTTAATTGCATGCGATGGCTGATAAAAGGGTATTAATGAGCGTTGCAGAACAATAGGTTCAGTAGCTCTCATTAATAGCCTATTAAGAGCCATCACATGGAATTACGCTGACAGAAATACAGAGACAGAAAGACAGATACAGGAAACAGACATTAAAAGGCACTGTAAAGCTTCATATTGCCAGAACCATAAGACCATAAGAGATAGGAGCAGGAGTAGGCCATTCGGCCCCTCGAGCCTGCTCCGCCATTTAATGAGATCATGGCTGATCTGATTTTTGCCTCAACTCGACTTTCCCGCCCTTTCCTCATATCCTTTGACTCCCTTGCTGATCAAAAATTTGTCTAACTCAGCCTTGAATGTATTCAATGACTCAGCCTCCACAGCTTTTTGGGGTAAAGAATTCCCAAGATTCACGACCCTCTGGGAGAAGAAATTCCTCCTCATTTCCGTCTTAAACGGGCGACCCCTTATTCTGAGACTAAGCCCCCTAGTTTTAGATTCCCCTATGAGGGGTAACATCCTCTCAGCATCAACCCTATCGAGTCCCCTCAGAATCTTGTATGTTTCAATAAGATCTCCTCTCATTCTTCTAAACTCCAATGAGTATTGACCCAACCTGTTCAAACTTTCCTCATAAGACAACCCTTCCATACCCGGAATCAACTTAGTATAGCCGGAATCAACCACTTAACACCCATGTTACAATTCTAATGCTAATCGCAACAGTCTACTTCCATTGGCAAGCCCTTGCCCCCTATGACCGTGACCTTATGCACAAGGTAATCTGGGATAGCATGATTGGAGATTACACCCTTTTATTGTTACTGGATCGTGGGCAGGAATACCATTCAGTCTCAGCACTTAACAAGATGGACATCAGCCATGCCAGATACTCTCTGTAACAAGCTAAACTACTAAACAGGTTAATATATACAGTTATCCAGAGAAACAAGAAGAAATGGCAAGATACTGAAATTAATCTAACGACAGGAGCATTCCAGCCAGTTCATGAAGAGATAAACAAACCAACCAGAGGATGTCTTTTGAAATGTTCCTTGTAGATAAGACTTTTTATTTCCAGAGAAACGGTGGTCCAAATACTTGATGAACCAACAGAGTACACTCTTTGCCCATGGGGGTAATGTTCTGACGTTCACATCCAGCAGACAGCCTCACCAAGCATTTCAAACATTCATGTGCGTATGATTTGCCAACCATTCTTATTAATGCTTTATCTGTAGATAACTATTCATGAATGAACCTGTTTAGTAGTTTAACTTGTTACAAAAAGTGTCTGGCATGGCCAATATCCATCTTCTCAAGCACAGCCCGTGCCCCAATTTCTGATGTGCACTTGTCAGGTTTATCGGTCTTTCCAAATCTTATTAATCCTTGACTGTTTTGGTACTCATTTCTTGGGCCACTCTCACGGATGAGTCCCAAATCCCCAGGCCTGTGAGAATATCTATCTTTGCCTGGATCTCTAGGAAAGCGTCTGGTATTGGCCCAGGTTAACCAGGTCAGCCCCGTACGATTTCCAGTCACTCTTCAAAGGCGAATAGAGACTGACAATAAACCTTACCTAAAGTACAAAACACTAAGTACATTTATTAAATAAATGATGAACAAGCGATATATTACAGTGATATGTTGACTAAAGGAAGATCATCTACTCTCTTAGGAATGGTAAAACGAAAAATAAATCCCAACTATAAAAACTCCTTGAATCTCCTGTACTTAACTTAAGAGGGTCAACTCTCCTGACCCTCGCCCCCAGGGGTTACCCAGTTTCCTGGGCGACAAGGTCAGTAACAAATAGATGAAGATTCAGAATGCTGTGTCTCCACCCCTTTTGCATTGCCCTGGGACATTCCTGGGGGGGGGGGGGAGGCTTGGCCTGCATCTGCAGTAAGTGCAGGCCTATCAGGAGGGAGTGTTCCCCAACTCTAGCCTCACTTACCTGATCGCATGTCAGCTGGGTACACCAGTACAGTGGCATCCAGAAAACATAGCACTGTGTCCTACCCCTGGACCGCCACTGTCCGGAGGGTCCATGGGGTCTGAGGGCAGGCCAACGATTTGGAGATAGGCCTTCACCCCCTAGCCCACCCCACCCCGTCTGCTGCATTTCCAACATTACAACAGTGACCGCACATCAAATGTACTTCATTGGCTGTGAAGCACTTTGAGATGTCCTGGGGTCATGAAAAGCACGATATCAATGCAAGTCTTTTTAGGTTGAGCAGATAAAACATGGGAGACGATACGCTGCCCTTATTGCTCGGCTCTGGATTGTTTGTAGCCTCCTAATCTGTGGCTGAGTCATGTGCACCAGGCTGGACGACCATAATTCCAGGATCAGGCAGATTGGAGGCTCTGTACAGTCTGAGGGAAGTTCCGGGGCTGACCCCGTGCTTCTTTCCACAGAGGACTCGCGATTGGCCCATGTCCAATCAGGGAGACACTTTGGGCGGCCAGCGGTAGGCCGCTTTCAATATGGCGCCGGCCACAGTGTCAGGGTTAATGGGACGGTAAGGCTAGCGACCCCATTTCGAGGCTGTTACCTCCCTGTTGACGCCAGGTGATACAAGTTAAAATCGACCCCCTTACCTTTTTTATTTTAGTTTTTAGTTAATCCTCAACAAACCATCTTAATGCAATGTAGAAGGCGAATACACTGTTTACCAAAAATCCAATAAGTTGTCAAGCTGGCTACCGTCCATTCTATTGGGTCAATAACACTAAATTGCTTTGCAGTTAAAACTAGACTGGTTTTGATCACCTAAGGGGGAGGGGTCGGAGAGGAATTTTCCAGATTTTCTCTAATCTGCCTGGATTTTTATCTGGAATTTTGCCTTTCCCGGGAGATCACGTGTTTTTTTGGGTGAGGTGGGAAGTGAATATATTGTGATGCACAAGGTCTCACAGTTGTGTGGGACAGGCTGGATGGACCAGTGGGTCTTTTCCTGTCCGTCACTGTTTGTATGCAAACCCATCCGCTCTGGGATAATCTCTTTGGAGTGCTTGCTGAATTTTAGATTGTACTCGGATCAGCAACTTCCAACTAGACCTCTGCACCGACGGAATTTGAAAATCGCATAGATGTAAAAACTGTGGCAGAATTGGCCCGATGTGAATTACAGGTCAGTAATCCATTCCATCAGAGAGATTTGAATAGCTCCTCAAACAGCGAGAGCAAAGTCTGGTCAGTTTGTGAGATCAGTGTACCTACATTCACTGACGTGGTGATGGACTGGGGTGGACAAATGTAAGGAGTCTTACAACACCAGGTTATAGTCCAACAGCTTTATTTAAAATCACAAGCTTTCAGAGGCTTCCTCCTTCGTCAGGTGAGTGTGGGATTCCATAAAAGGTACAGCATATATAGTCAGAGAACAACGCCTGGTGATTACAGATAATCTTTCCAACTGCCCGTTATCAAGGCAATCAAAGGAGTTGAATGGGGCACAGCTAGGATTATTTGTAACGTTTAGAGGGGAGTGAATGTTTAATATTTTTTATGTATATATAAAATGGTGAGGCTCGTTAATTCAATGTTACAGGTGTTCGCAACAGATGGCGTAGGACCAAGGGCCTTATGGGGTATTACTTTTGTACATAAAATGCTGGGAACACTCAGCAGGTCAGGCAGCATCCGTGGAGAGGGAAACAGAGTTAACGGCATGCCAGCGAGAGGAGAGAGGGGGGTGGGGGGGGGGGGGTGTATTTTCAGGTGCGAAAATCGGAATAGTGAGGCCAATCAATGCCTCTTCCGGGTTTCGCGCCCGGAAGCCAGCCTGATTGACAGGCTAGCTGCCTGTTGGCAGAGAGGAGCTACTCATCCGAGATGGGTGAGGGGTAGAGAGAGAGAGAGAGACCTCATCAGCCATTAGGAGAGAGATCGGGGCACGGGGGAGGGCACATTGGAGATCGGAGGGGAGGGATCCAGTTGACTTTGGAGATCGGAGGGGGGTGTCCTGGCAGCATCGGAGATTGGGGGGGGGGGGGGGGAGTTCCAGGAAGCATCGGAAATCAGAGGGGGTGGTAGAGTGCAGGCAACATCGGAGATGGGGGGTGGGGGGGTGGGGTGTCCAGGCAGCGTCAGGGACCGGAGGGGGGGTCCAGGCGACATCGAAGATCGGTGTGGGGGGGCAAGTGCAGGAGACATCGGAGATCGGAGAGGGTGGTCCAGGCAGAATCGGAGATTGGGGGGGCGGGGGGGGGGGGGGCGTCCAGGCAGCATCAGAGATTGGAAGGGGGGTCCAGGCAGCATCGGAGATTGCGGGGGGAGGTGGGGGGTGGTCCAGGCAGCATCGGAGATCGGGGGGGGGGGGGGGGGTTCCAGACTGCATCAGAGATTGCGGGGGGGGGGGGGCTCCAGACTGCATCGGAGATTGGGGGGGGGCTCCAGACTGCATCGGAGATTGGAGTGGGGGGGTCCAGACGACATCTGAGATTGGTAGGGGGGGGGGGGATCCAGGCGACGTCGTAGATTTGGGAGAGGTCCAGGCAACATCGGAGATTGGAGAAGGGGGGGAATGTCCAGGCGACATCGGAGATTGGAGAAGGGGGGGAAGGTCCAGGCGACATCGGAGATTGGAGAAGGGGGGGAAGGTCCAGGCGACATCGGAGATTGGAGAAGGGGGGGAATGTCCAGGCGACATCGGAGATTGGAGAAGGGGGGGAAGGTCCAGGCGACATCGGAGATTGGAGAAGGGGGGGAAGGTCCAGGCAACATCGGAGATTGGAGAAGGGGGGGAATGTCCAGGCGACATCGGAGATTGGAGAAGGGGGGAAGGTCCAGGCGACATCGGAGATTGGAGAAGGGGGGAATGTCCAGGCGACATCGGAGATTGGAGAGGGGGGGAATGTCCAGGCGACATCGGAGATTGGAGAAGGGGGGAATGTCCAGGTGACATCGGAGATTGGAGAAGGGGGGAATGTCCAGGCGACATCGGAGATTGGAGAAGGGGGGAATGTCCAGGCAGCATCGGTTTTAAGTTATGTTTATTAACTTTTTCTTTTACTTTGGAAAAAGTCATTTTATTTAATTTATTTAGTGTAATTTTCATTGATCCAGCCCTTCCCATCTGCTTTCACCAGGCGTGAATCGGAAGCGATGGGAAAGCCGCCCAGGTAAGGTTAAAATCATTTTAAGTGTCCAATGCACAAAATATAAAGTACCTTAAGTACCTCAATGAGGTACTGGGTCCCTTTAAGTATCGGCCCACCAGATCTAAGTGGGAGCGGGACTTCCTGGTGATTGCTGCGGCACAGATTTGCCTGAGTCTAATGCAAAAATAGGTGGGTTCTAGCCAGGATATCGGCCTGCTACCAAAAACACTGATTTTGTCTGCCCCCGCCGCCCCCAACACACCCAATCTTGGGGGCTAAAATTGAGTCCAGTGTTTCAGGTGGAACATCTTTCATTATAATTCGAAGATGTTAGAGATGAACAGCTTTTAAGCAAGTACAGCCAGGGAAAAGCAAGGCAAGGCGGGGCGGGGCAAGGCGGGGCAGGGGGGGGGGCAGGAAAGGAACAAAACGGAGAGATCTGTGATGCCGTCTCACCTGCTGAGTGTTCCCAACATTTTCTGTTTTTATTTCTGATTTCCAGCATCTGCAGTATTTTGCTTTTACTCTTGTGACGTTGACCTTGCTCGATTTACCTCCCAGGTTATAACATTCATGATGTAGAAGCTCATTATCTTCAATGAGGAATTTCACAACCATTCATTCTCCTCTGCATATTGTCACCAGTCCTTCTAATTGAGTGTACTTTCCCCCAGAGACTCCCACTTGTGCAATACTCCCAGAAATGTTTCCAAACCACCTGGATTTGCTGCACTCGCACTGATTACTGACCACTCATCATTGTTTTGAAATCAATTATCAGCAAGACCGAAGCAGAGCAGATAAAACCACCTCGTCCCCAGCGTTCAAGGTAAGAGCAGAACATTCATTCACACAAATTACCCAATCTCTCTGACATTTTATATAAGCTACTAACTGTACCTTTGATGGTTAGATCAGAAGATCTCCTTGTAGTTCAATCTGAAACTAGGGTCTTAAATCTAAACAAAGGAAACTTCAAAGATATGAGGCGCAAGTTGGCTATGGTTGATTGGGGAACTACATTAAAAGGTATGATGGTAGACAGGCAATGGCCAGCATTTAAAGAACTAATACATAATTTGCAACAAATAAAGGCACAATTTAAGGCACAAAAACCTTTTAAGACCTTTAAGGCACAAAAACCCAACTGGAAAAGTAGTCCAACTGCGGCTAACAAGAGAAATTAAAGATAGTATTAAATCAAAGGAAGAGGCATATAAAGTTGCCAGAAAAAGCAGTAAGCCTGAGGATTGGGAGCGTTTTAGATTTCAGTAAAGGAGGACCAAGAAATTAATAAAGAAAGGGAAAATAGAATATGAGAGTAAACTAGCGAGAAACACAAAAACGGACTGTAAAAGCTTCTATAGGTATATAAAAAGGAAAAGACTGGTGAAGGTAAATGTGGGTCCCTTACAGACAGAGACAGGAGAATTTATAATGGGAAATAAGGAAATGGCAGAGAAATTAAACAAATCCTTTGCGTCTGTCTTCACGGAAGAAGACACAAAAAACCTCCTCGGAATACTAGAGAACCAAGGGACTGGCGAGAATGAGGAACTGAAAGAAATTAGTATTAATAAAAAAAAATAGTATTAGAGAAATTAATGGGACTGAAAGTCGATAAATCCTAAGGACCTGATGATCTACATCCCAGGGTTTTGAAAGAAGTGGATATAGAGATAGTGGATGCATTGGTTGTCATCTTCCAAAATTCTACAGATTCTGGAACGGTTCCTGCAGATTGGAGGGTGGCAAACGTAACCCCACTATTTAAGAAAGGAGGGAGAGAGAAAACAGGGAACTACAGACCAGTTAGCCTGACATCAGTAGTAGGGAAAATGCTAGAATCTATTATAAAGGATGTTATAACAGGCCACTTAGAAAATAATAATAGGATTTGGCAGAGTCAACATGGATTTATGAAAGGGAAATCATGTTTGACAAACCTATTGGAGTTCTTTGAGGATGTAACTAGCAGAATAGATAAGGGGGGACCAGTGGATGTGGTGTATTTGGATTTTCAGAAGGCTTTTGATAAGGTCCCACACAGGAGGTTGGTGAATAAAGTTAGAGCGTGTGGAATTGGGGGTAATATACTGGCATGGATTGAGAATTAGTTAACAGACAGAAAGCAGAGAGTAGGAATAAACGGGTCTTTCTCAGGTTGGCAGACTGTGACTAGTGGGGTACGGCAGGGATCAGTGCTTGGGTCCCAGCTATTCACAATATATATCAATGATTTGGATGAGGGGACCAAATATAATATTTCCAAGTTTGCTGATTACACAAAACTAGGTGGGAATATGAGTTGAGAGGAGGATGCAAAGAGGCTTCAAGCGGATATAGACAGGCTAAGTGAGTGGGCAAGAACATGGCAGATGGAATATAATATGGAAAAATGTGAAGTTATCCTCTTTGGTAGGAAAAACAGAAATGCAGAGTATTTTTTAAATGGTGAGAGATTGGGAAATGTTGATGTTCAAAGGGACCTGGGTGTACTTGTACATGAGTCACTGAAAGCTAACATGCTGGTGCAACAAGCAATTAGGAAGGCAAATAGTATGTTGGCGTTTATTACAAGAGGTTTTGAGTACAGGAGTAAAGATGTCTTACTGCAATTATACAGGGCCTTGGAGAGACCACACCTGGAGTATTGTGTACAATTTTGGTCTCCTTAACTAAGAAAGGATATACTTGCCTTGGAGGGAGTGCAACGAAGGTTCACCAGACTGATTCCTGGGATGGTGGGATTGTCTTATGAGGAGAGATTGAGTAGACTGGCCTGTATTCTCTAGAGTTTAGAAGAATGAGAGGTGATCTCATTGAAACATATAAAATTCTTACAGGGCTTGACAGGGTAGATGCAGGGAGGATGTTTCCCCTGGCTGGGGAGTCTAGAACCAGAGGTCACAGTCTCAGAGTAAGGGGTTGGCCATTTGGATGGAGATGAGGAGAAATTTCTTCACTCAGAGGGTGGTGAATCTTTGGAATTCTCTACCCCAGAGGGCTGTGGAGGCTCAGTCATTGAGTACATTCAAAACAGAGATCGATAGATTTCTAGATATTAAAGGCATCAAGGGATATGGGGATAGTGCAGGAAAATGGCATTAAGGTAGAAGATCAGCCATGATCTTGTTGAATGGCGGAGCAGGCTGGAGGGGCTGGATGGCCTACTCCTGCTCCTATTTCTTATGTTCTTATGTTGACATGCAGCAATGTGTTTAATATGAAAGGAAATTCTTTAGAAGCTCTTATTTTCTCAAGTTTCCAATTTTATCAATGTTTGGGAAGTACCATGAAATATTGTAGGGTCAATTCAGTGGTCCCAACTAAACATCTGCCGGAACCACTGCACTAGCCCCCATAGTGTGTCGGCAGAACACTGAGCTGGCCTCGCCGGATGCTGGAAAGCCAGCTCATGAATATCATTTAAGTATGCTGCAGGTACAGCTTGAGCCTTGCACAGGGAGTGAGATGAAGGGGGGGCCCCACAGAATATCACACGTATGCAGTCCTTAAAGGGTTGCTGCTCAAAATTAAAGGTAAGTGGCTACCTTTGACAAAAATGTTGGAGCCTTTTTCAGCCCCCTGCTTTCCTAGTGCACAGGACTCAGCCCCTCTACCTGATTTTCATTATTTTCTGGAATTCACAAGTTTTTGACTGCAACTAATTTTAAAAGACTCTGAGAAGTTAAATTGTTTATAATAATGAAAGTGCTTTTTTGGAAGGGAGAAAGAAAAGGAGGGAGGAAGGAATGGACGAGGGAAGGAAACTTGTCTTGATATACAGCCTTTCACTTCCTCATCCCAAAGTGATTCACAGCCAATGAATTATTTTTGAAGTGTAGTCACTGTTTTTATGTAGACAAATATAGCATGCAATTTGCACACAGCAAAGTCTTACAAACAGCAAGAGATAATTAATTAGGCTGTTCTGGTGATATTGGTTGAAACAAAAATTTTACCATACCTGCTCTTTTTCCAAATAGTGCCATGGGATCTTTTACGTCCACCTAAACAGGGCCTCAGTTTAACATCTTATCTAAAAGACAGCACCTCCGACGCTGCAGCACTTCCTCAGTACTACACTGAAGTATTAGCCTAGTTTATGTGCTCAAGTCCTGCTCAAGTCACTTCTATGTCCCCTTTTCCCTGATTTAAAGGCTGGGAGCAAGTGTGACTTGCTCCATGCCTTTACCAATGCCACTCTGAGTTGGTCAGTGGAAAGCACCTTATTCTCCACATGGGAAAGAGCCCCAGTATCCACTCTCTTACCTACATGACAATAGTCACTGCACTTCAAAGTAATCCACTGCATATAAAGCACTTTGAGACATTTCTAAATTTTCAGGTTGGGTCCTAATTATGTAAGCATTCAAAGCTGCAGTTCACCCAGCAGACTGCCTCTGGCAACTCACAGACATAGAGGCGTAAATTACAAGTGCTACTGCAGAAATTTTAAGGGTTGCAGCAGCAAAATGCAGAATTTATTTCATCCTGCCATATTGCACTTGTGGATTAAATAATGGAATTTCGTAGTAAAAAAAATAAGAAAAGAGTGCAAAAACCAGGAAAGTGGATGCACAGTTTTACATATTGTGGTGTTTCAGGATTTTTTGACCATTTTTATCACAGAAAGGATTTAGAACTGAGTTGTTTTGAAGTAGTGCGTTTTAAATTAAAGTGGATTCACACTGGTATAAAGTTCTCCTTACAGCCATATACTGCAGCTGTTGAGACAAAGTAACAATAACTTGCATTTATATAGCGCCTTTAACGTAGTAAAACGTCCCAAGCCACTTCACAGGAGCGATTATCAAACAAAATTTTGCACAAGCCTCATAAGGAGCTATTAGGACAGGTGACCAAAAGCTTAGTCAAAGAGGTAGGTTTTAAGGAGCGTCTTAAAGGAGGTGGAGAGGTGGAGAGAGGAAATTCCAGAGCTTAGGGCCTAGGCAGCTGATGGCACAGCAGCCAATGGTGGAGCTCAAAAGGCAAGAATTGGAGGAGCACAGAGATCTCGGAGGGTTGTAAGGCTGGAGGAGGTTACAGAGATAGGGAGGGGCGAGGCCACGGTGGGATTTGAAAACAAAGATGAGAATTTTAAATTCGAGGTGTTCCCGGACTGGGAGCCAATGTCGGTCAGCGAGCATAGGGGTGATGAGTGAACGGGACTTGGTGTGAGGTAGGATATGGGCAGCAGAGTTTTGGATGAGCTCAAGTTTAATGAGTCAGGCATTAAAGATGTGTCCCACAATGTCCGGGAACAATAGGTAATTTGTTATCTCGTTTTAGACTTCCCACAACCATCCACAGCCATTATCGTTGGGATGGCGCCTATTCATTTGAGCCCAATGTAGGGTGTCAGTCAAGAATCCATTCTTGGGGGGAGGGAGGAGGTCGGCAGATTTACTGACAGGCCGACTGGTGAATCACTGAACAAGGGAGAAGTCAACACCCCCACTTCCTGCGGTCAGGAATATTGAAACCAACCAAACAACATCACTAAGACAGATTATCAGGTCATTATCTCATTGCTGTTTATGGGACCTTGCTGTGCACAGTGACTACAATTCAAGTACTTCATTTGGCTGTAAAATGCTATGGGACGTTCTGAGGTTGTGAAATATGGTATATAAATACAAGTTCTTTCTTTCTTCTTTAACAGGAACAGATACCCCAGCTGATTTCTCCCTCCCTGCCCCAGGGAAGCAAATTGTAGCAGCCCTACTGCTGTCTTGCCTGAGATCTACTAACTCAGTAGAGAGCAGGTATTGAACCTGATCTATATGACCGTACCACAACAATTGATGCACTTGTCCACGGAGCCCAACAGTGTTTTTTTCTAATGAGTCCATTAAACTTTACGAACAGCTTCATGGCTCAGTGGACTGTATATAATGGAGTGTGCCAGCTCCTGTATAAGGTCTGGCTGAAGGGAAGAGAAACAATTAGCACTCGGAACAGGAAAAAAAAACACTTATAAGTGGCTCAACTTTGCCTTCATGAGGTTGATAAGTAACTAACAGAAATATATGGACCATGAGTACTGACAGAATAACAAACTAGAACACCTTGCAAAATTCAGAATCAGCTGGAAATGTTACTTTGTTGTCATACACCACCGAAGGTGGCAGATTTCTGAAGTACATTTCTACACATCTATCAAGAATGCATTCTTCACTATTTGAAAGTACTGCACCTCAGCAGCTTAAACCACAGCCCAGCTGGCTCCTAGCCCACTGATACTGGAGTACATGTAAAGTTGCAGAGACTGCAGTAGAATGAGGGCATGCAATCACCAAACTAGCTATCACATTTTTGGCTCTTTTCCAACCTTCTTACCCTCGATTCTTTCAGCTCTCGTATCCTAGATCAGTCTCGTGGGCAAGTCCCAATTCCCCATACCTTCGAGAGTATCCATCCTTGCCTTGAGATCTAGGTAAGCCTTTGATAATAATCAACAGCAAACGCTCTCCGGAAATTGATTTTAGCTATTAGACTTATCCTAAACCTCCATCAGATCCCATTCTAGTCTTTAAAAGCGGTAAAGCGTGACATTCGACTGCGTTTTATGTTTAAATAGTAAGTGAATTTATTTTCCAACAAGCAAATACTTGCAGGGCTATGGAGAAAAAGCAGGAAACCTCTTTCAAAGAGTTGGCACAGGTGCGATGGGCCGAACGGCCTCCTTCTGTGCTGCAAAATTCTATGATTCAATGAAATAGATAACTCGTATAATATAGTTCTATATTTACAGTAGATATCCTTCCACCTAACTCGGCAAGTGGACAAAATTATAAAGAGATTGCAGCTCGAAGAAATAAGCTAAACCGTTATAAATAACTTTGAAATAATAGTGTTTCTTTCCCTTGAATGCCCTACCAATATGAGATCCTAATTTAACGAAACGGTTTCTTGGAAATTCACGCTGATTTTTCTCTCTTTCAGGAGCTTCAAACCGACTGATTCCTTTTCTGAGATTTTGGCAATAGAAATTGGGAGAGATGTATAAAGGGCAGCAGGTCCAATATCACATGTTATACACTATCACCCAAAGTCAAAATTACCCCCACTTTGGAGACACTTTGATTTGAACAGAATGGCCCCAAGAATCTGTGGGTCATGATACCAGCAGATATGCCAGGATCACACCTGCCAGTGCCCTCTGACGCTGACCACGCCAGAATTTGCAGGGTCAGCGGAAGGACATAAAGCTGGCATGTGGTCTGCGCCACTTTGGGCATATAATGCCTGCCGTTTGCTACTGGAACCTCCGGGGCCTGGCCGCCATTGGGGGAGGGGGGTGACCAGGCCCCCCTACTCCGGAGACCCCATACAGTCCCTATGCTTCTGGAGGGCGGTATCCTCATTTCATTGGGCGTTCCGGCCTCTTACGCTAGATCCCTTATTTGCCACAGACGCTGGAACTCCCAGAACAGGGAGTCGCTGTCCCCTATGACTCCGCCCCTTATAAGGGCTCACCGCAATTTCCCAAACCAACTTTGCTGCTCAGGGTCCCGGCTTTTTTTTTATTCGTTCATGGGATGTGGGCGTCGCTGGCGAGGCCAGCATTTATTGCCCATCCCTAATTGCCCTCGAGAAGGTGGTGGTGAGCTGTCTTCTCCCGAGTGGATCCGACGGACTCCTGTCTGAGTTACAGCGGGAGTCCAGCGGAAACGCCAAGGAAATTCGGACACTGGCAGCTCCGTTTATAATCTCAGAGAAAAGTTACATGGATTTTCCTGAGTTTTCAATATCCAACCCTTCAAATTTTAAAAAGGAACCATCACGTCATATTCAAAGTGAAACAGTCATACAGCATCGTTTATGTTTGATTTTTGGGTTACCAACTCTGGTTGGACATATTCCTGGAGTTTACCTCACATAACCTCTCCCATCCAACCACCTGCTCAGTCAAACAACGTTTCCCCATCTCCAATATTTATATAACTAATAAATGAAAGTATTCAAAGAAAATTAACAAACCACACAATTTTTTTTTAATGCCTCTATGATTTTTCTCTTGGGCTGCTCGCAGCAGTAAACAGGCAATTAATCTTTAATTCCTGGAGGCTCCAGGACAACCCTGGAGGGTTGACAAACCTATTTGAATTAGTTCTTCCGAAACTTGCAACATTTTATCGGGATAGGTTTGGTCCATGTTTCAACCATTCTGCATTTTTTGTAATACCATTTAATTGTTGTTTATTTCAATATGTTTTATCTGCAAAACCTTAGAGAGATGAGATTAATTTCCTCCCTCTTTCCTCACTGATTTTAGCCTGCTCCGCACAATGTCACTGTATTTCATAACACAACTTTTCAGACGCGATCTGGACTGGTAAATACGAACAACATTGGTGCAAAAGGTAAATAAAAAGTCATTTAACAGCTTTGTGTAATTCAGAACCACTGTGTGAACAGGAAGGGGCCATGCTAAATTAGCTCCTCGTCACTGAGTCAGAGCTTTATTTTTAAGTGTGACCTCTATGCAGCCTTCAAAAATCTAATTTCGCCAGCCATAAGCCTAAGGAAGAACGGGTCGCTCATTTTTGTAATAGGCAAGCTGCATATTATCAATATATAACCGTGCAAAATAGTTGCTTTCTCAATATTTCAATGTGAGCAAATAATTACACTTCAAAACAGAATTTAAACTTGTCATTTTTTCGCATCCATCTCATTACCTCTGACCTGCTGCCAGGATTCAATCCATAAGGGTAAATTCAGCAATCACTGCTCCCACTGGGGTGCTGGGCCCGAAGAGAGAACAGGTCAGAGAAGTGGGATTACAATGTAGCCCCACCTCCGACCCATGTTCCCTTCGAGCATAGCTTCCCCACAGCAAGCATGATGAGATAGCTGAGTTTACCCTAAATGACTCTATTGAAAAATGGTCCATTGCACCGAAGCAGATTTCAGCCTGAATGATTACCAACTCTGGAAATACACAGCAGGTCCGTCATGTGAGGAAATATAATTTCCTCACAAATTCAATAATAATGGTCAAAGACATGCCATCTGAGGCAAAACCAGTGAAATAAAGGATGGGCCTGTATGTTACCAGGCAACCACATTCCAGAATCAAGGAAGAACGATTATGTTCTTATGTTCTTATGTTCTTATAAGTGGGCCCCTGGTACTGATAAGGGAACCATCTATGAGCCCACATGTATTTTTGATATGTAACTCTTACTGTCTTTATATGATCACCTTTCTGAGTTAATCAAACAGTAAATGAAATATATGGTAACTAACCCGCACTTATGGGTTTTGTAAGTTTTATAAGGTCTTTTGCTTCTAAGGTAATTAACACTGGTGGAGATTGCTAACATAACCAGTTGCAGCCACAGAATGAGACAGCTGTCCAAGCTGCTAAATAACAGGTTCAAAGCCGCAGCTTCGGCCTTGAAGTGAAGATACTTTAAAGATGCAGGGCCCTCTAGTGTTGGAAGCCGATGACTGGTCAACCAGAGGGTATGACATTTTGACGGCCACTCAATCACCCCTTGCCCGCGAAATGTCGAGAGAAGGGATGGGCTGACACTTCTTCCTTTGTCTAAAGAAATACACGACACCTCATTGGCCACCTCGCCCTTTAGAAAGACCCCAATAGGGTAAATACCCGTGTCAGTAACAGGCCCTGTGCCCACCCCCGAAAGTAGCATAAAAGAGAGACCCCTTGCTGGAGTCAGGTTGTAGAGGACAGAAAAGAAGGTACCTAGCGGGTAAACGAGAACGAGAGTATGAGGGAACATGGAATGGAGTTGCGGCCTCTATCCAAAGGAAAGCGGGGTATTATAATTCTCAATTGTGCTTTGTAAACTACTGCTTCAATAATGTATGGTATTGATTCTTACTTGTGCTAAAAAAAAGTCATATGGCTATTAACCATTATGGAGTCAGCCTCGAACATTGAACAGAGAGTCAAATTGACTACAGTCAGCATCTGAAAACAGCACAGTTCTGATGAAGGGTCTACACCCGAAACATTAATTTATCTTTTGTCGTTACAGACGGTGACAGGCCTGTTGTGTATTTCCAGAATTATCTGTTTTCATTTTGGATTTCCAGCACGTTCAGTTTTTCTTTTTTATCCTGATGAAGTCTTCTCAGTTCATAACCTCATGACCAGTATCAGAACCACCCAAAACTATGACCGCCAGACAAGAATGATGTACTTCACTGAGTGAGCATCCTCTAGCCACAGAATACAGAGCTAGTGGCAATCTGCAGAGAGATAAGGAACAAGCTGCAAAACACAGAACCAGCCAACAAACTGCAGATTACAGAGCTAACTCACAATCCACATACTATATGGGGCTGGCCAGTAACCTACAGAGAGTCCCTAACTCTCGTGTGTTTCACGAATGCTAATTTACGAGCCCCTTAAATCCAATGCAATGCTCTGTCCAGCGATGGAAATATATGTTTACAAGCCATTAAAACACAAACGCTTCCTTGCACTCGAGGCTGTGCAAAGGGAGAGTTCAAGAGTGCAATGCAAAGTGTGTCACTTAGCCTAGTGGAGGCATCTATGTATCAGACCAGTTGACATCTTCAGAGATCTGAATACTGGATGCTGGGTCCATATGTAACACTGCTGAACAGTAGGTCGCTCATTCAAACAAAGAAGTTTTGTGGAGTAAATTAGAACTCATTAACTATTCTGGTAGCTGAGTGTTTTATACCAGTGAAATACAGAGCCTACAAAGCAGGGAAATATTAGGAATGGGACTTATGATCAAAAGCAGCAAAGTAGAATGCAAACCCATTTAAACAAATGAAGTTGGGTTATTTTAGGAGTGAGATATGGGCTAAATGAAAGGAAGTGAATCTCACCCCAAATGAGAGGGACTTGACAGGTTCAATGGGTAACAACACTGTAAGGCTGCACAGTTGTATTCTGACATGGTGTACACCAGTATGGAACAATGCAAAGTTAGTCCGTGATTCCTCACACGCAGAATTCCCATTCACAGTCACGCAATGAGAGAGGGAAGAAAAAGTAGAAAGAAAAAAAGAAAGACTTGCATTTATATAGCAACTTTCACAACCACAGGATGCCCCAAAGTGCTTCACAGCCAATGAAGTACTTTTGAAGTGTAGTCACTGTTGTAATGTAGGAAAGGACCAGATACTTCTCCATACAAAGGCAAGGGGGAGAAAGTGAAACTGGAGGGCAACTCAGGCCCAAGGCTGTTATCACAGCATCTGCTTAACAGTTAAATTTAGAGTGGAGGCTGAAGATTGGCCTGTGGTATCTTTGTGCATTTTGCCAGGGGAGAAACACACAAGAGTTTATTATTTTAAACCAGATGGTAATATTTATTTCTATTTTGAATTAACGTGTAACTCCCTTCTTATTTTTCTGAGACTTTGGTCCAGGTCCCTTTTTTATTGTTGCTAATTCCTCGGGTCAGTTCAGGCTATTTCTTTGCCATTCCACACTGACTAACTGGAATCTTTTAAGCTGGGTGTCATCTGAAATCTTGAGAATGAGCAGTTTCCATCTTAAACAGATCTGAGCGAGCACTGTTCAGCATCAACGATTGCAATGGGAATATTTCCATCGCAGTCTGGCACCTATAGTCTTTGCTCTGCTCAGTCCTGGACACATGCTCTGATCGCAAACCATTTTACAAGCCAGGAATTTATTAATCTCGTCTATTACAGACTACCAGAGCAATTTAAGACTTATTCCTGTGTACCAATGCTGCATAAGGAAAATATAACTGTATCTCTTTCTCACCCAGTGCTTTGTGTCAGCTGTGGCTCAGTGGTAGAACTCTAACCTCTGAGTCAAGAAGGTTGTGGGTTCAAGTCCCACTCCAGAGACTTAAACATATAATCTAGGCCAAAACTTCAGTACAACAAAAACAACTTGCATTTATATAGTGTCTTTAACATAGTAAAAATATCCCAAGGCGCTTCACAGGAGTGTTATCAAAGAGAATGCTGCACTGTCAGAGGTGCTGACTCTTGGATGAGACGTTAAACTGATGCCCTGTCTGCTCTCTCAGGTGGATGTAAAAGATCCCATGGCACTATTCGAAGAAGAGCAGGGGAGTTCTCCCAGTGTCCTGGCCAAAATTTATCCCTCAACATCTAAAGCAGGTGATCTGATCATTGCTGTTTGTGGGACCCTGTGTGCAAATTGGCTGCCGCATTTCCTACATTACAACAGTAACTACACTTCATTGGCTGTAAAGCATTTTGGGACGTCCTGAGGTTATGAAAGGCGCTATATAAATGCAAGTCTTTCTTTATCCCTTGCTAGAATCATCGCACTTTGTGTGGTTGGACTGTGATTATGAACACGATGTAGGAAAGACATACTCAATTAACAAAAAAAATGTCCTTGTTTATTTTAAAATCAAAGCTGTAACTATGTTTCGTGAAGACTTCCAGAGTAAGCTCATGCTGGTTCAACGTAGAATACAGCACAGGGATGTCACAGCACTGAGTCTGAATGCAGGAAGTTAGAATCATAGTCATAGAAAATTTACTGCACAGAAGAAGGCCCTTTGTGTCCGTGCCGGCCAAAAATGAGCCACCCAGCCTAATCCCACTTTCCAGCACTTGGTCCGTAGCCCTGTAGGTCACAGCACTTCAGGTACACATCCAAGTACTTTTTAAATGAGTTGAGGGTTTCTGCCTCTATCACCCTTTCAGGCAGTGAGTTCCAGACCCCCACCACCCTTTGGCTGAAAAAATGTTTCCTCAGCCCCCCCTCTGATCCTTCTACCAATCACTTTAAATCTATGCCCCCTGGTTATTGACCTCTCTGCTAAGGGAAATAGGTCCTTCCTATCCACTCTATCTAGGCCCCTCATAATTTTGTACACCTCAATTAAATCTCCCCTCAGCCTCCTCTGTTCCAAAGAGAACAACCCCAGCCTATCCAATCTTTCCTCATAGCTAAAATTCTCCAATCCTGGCAACATCCTCATAAATCTCCTTTGAACCCTCTCTACTGCAATCATATCTTTCCTGTAATGTGGTGACCAGAACTCAAGCTGTGGCCTAACCAATGTTTTATACAGTTCCAGCATAACCTCCCTGCTCTTATATTCTATGCCTCGGCTAATAAAGGAAAGTATTCCATATGCTTTCTTAACCACCTTATCTACCTGTCTTGCTATCTTCAGGGATCTGTGGACATGCACTCTAAGGTCCCTCACTTCCTCTACACCTTTCAGTATCCTCCCATTTATTGTGTACTCCCTTGCCTTGTTTGCCCTCCCCAAATGCATTACCTCACACTTCTCCAGATTGAATTCCATTTGCCACTTTTCTGCCCACCCGACCAGTCCATTGATATCTTCCTGCAGTCGACAGCCTTCCTCCTCACTATCAACCACACGGCCAATTTTTGTATCATCTGCAAACTTCTTAATCATGCCCCCTACATTTAAGTCCAAATCATTAATATATATTACAAAAAGCAAGGGACCTAGTACTGAGCCCTGCAGAACCCCACTGGAAACAGCCTTCCAGTCACAAAAACACCCATCGACCATTATCCTTTGCTTCCTGCCACTGAGCCAATTTTGGATCCAACTTGCCACTCTCCCTTGGATTCCATGGGCTTATACTTTTTTGACCAGTCTGCCATGTGGGACTTTGTCAAAAGCCTTGCTAAAATCCATGTAGACTACATCAAATGCACTACCTTCATCGACCCTCCTTGTTAACTCCACAAAGAATTCAATCAAGTTAGTCAGACACAACCTTCCCTTAACAAATCCATGCTGACTGTCCTTGATTACTCCGTGCCTTTGTAAGTGACGGTTTATCCTGTCCCTCAGAATTGATTCCAATAATTTGCCCACAACCGAGGTTAGACTGACTGGCCTGTAATTACTCGGTCTATCCCTTTCTCCCTTTTTAAACAATGGTATAATGTTAGCAGTCCTCCAATCCTCCGGCACCATGCCTGTATCCAGTGAGGATTGGAAAATGATGGTCAGAGCCTCTGCTATTTCCTCCCTTGCTTCTTTTAAACAGCTTGGGATACATTTCATCCGGCCCTGGTGATTTATCTACTTTCAAAGATGCTAATCCCCTTCATACTTCCTCTCTTACTAAGTTTATCCCATCAAATATTTGACACTCTTCCTCCTTAACTACAATGTCTGCATCATTCCTCTCTTTTGTGAGGACACATGCAAAGTATTCATTAAGAACCATACCCACATCTTCCGCCTCCACACATAGTTTACCTTTTTGGTCTCCAATGGGCCCTACTCTTTCCTTAGTTATCCTCTTGCTCTTAATGTATTTATAAAACATCTTTGGGCTTTACTTGATTTTACTTGCCAATATTTTTTCATGCCCTCTCTTTGCTTGTCTAATTTCCTTTTTAATTTCACCCCTGCACTTTCTATACTCCTCTAGGCTTTCCGTAGCATTGAGCTCTGAAGTTTCAATGGTAACACATCATGCAATAAGTGAGTGGCATTTTAACACAGTGGTGAAACCTTCTGAAAATAAGCAGTTCATACCAAAAAAAATCAATTTATCACACTGTTAAGGAATTATAAGAGACATATTGATGCTTGTGCAACGATGTAAGTTCTGCAATTAAGTGGTTGATTCAGTTATTGAGACAGAAATTTGCCTACAAGCAGCGACTGAATCGGGAAACATTCTGGGTTAAGTCAATAGGGGTGATTTCCGTTGGAAAACAGAGCAGTGGGCAGACAATTTTTTTTCTTAATCCGAACGACGACTGGCTGCCCAAGGCACGCCCGACTCGATTTAGGAATCGGCCTTGAAATGAGAAGCCAGTGCTACCGCCTGAAGCAGACGGAAGCCTTATTTACAATCAGGATCCCCCTCCGGTTTTAGGACTCCCAACACAATTTTCAGGCGCCGACGGGAAGATTGCGCACCGCGCTCGTTCCACCCAGTGCTCCTGGACGTAGATTGGCCGAAGCAGCCGTCTGTAAAGGGGCCGCCAGAGGCCTGCTCCCGATGCTGGACAAATACCGCTGATTTTTTGTGGGGTCGGGAGGAGCACGAATTTTCCTTCTGGCCCCACAAACGTTTTCCCAATCGCCCCAGGATTGCCTCCCCCTCCCCCTCCCACCCCCACCCTGCTTCTTTAAGGTTTAACTCACAGGTGGCTCTGCGGAGGAGCCGCCCGGTTTCCCGCCCCCACTAACGGGCGTGCTGCCTGTCATCGCTCACTGAGCACTGGCAGTTCGCTCATTAGGCCCGACCATGGCAATGGTCCGGACCGCTCGCCAGTGCCATCAGGCAGGCAGTGTGCTCGCTCCAATGTGTGCGTGCTTTAAAAACCGGCCCCAGTGTCTCTACGTGACGCTCTCTGAGGCTTGTCCCCGTTCATTTGGTTTTACACTGGTGAGATCAGTAAACATTCAATGAGAGCTGTAAGATTCTTAAAGGGGCCCTTGCTTTGAATCATATGGCACAGAAGGAGGCCATTCGGCCCATCGTGCCCGTGCCGGCTCTTTGAAAGAGCTGTCCAATTAGTCCCGCTCCCCTGCTTTTTCCCCATGGTCCTGCAAATTTCTCCTTTTCAAATACTTATCCAATTCCCTTTTGAAAGATATTATCGAATCTTCCTCCATCACCCTTTCAGGCAGTCCATTCCAGATCATAACAACTCGCTGCGTAAAAACATTTCTCCTCATCTGCCCTCTGGTTCTTTTGCCAATTATCTTAAAAATTGAAAAATATCTGGCAAACTTTTAATTGTACACTATGTTGAAACACATTATGCGACACACAGTGCTTCTGAGACTTCATGTCCCCCAGCGGTTTTTTTTGCCAGGCACTTTCTTGTGAAAGCAGTGCCCCTTTAAATAGATGTACTGCCATAACTCGCGAAACTGATACAAGTTCGATAATGTTGGCCTTCTCTTTAGGTTGTATCTGTGCTCCACGCTGGCCAAGAGAGCAGCCCTGGCCATAATATGAATAAAATATTGAGAGAGAGAGAGAGAGATAAGGAAAGCCAGACAACGATCTCCAAACAACTGCAACTCAGTGCAAAAAAAAACGCAGATACCTTGGGGCAGTGACATTGGGCTGTGCAGGGAAATAGAAGGTAAGACCCTGGATTGATCCGGTCCCTCTCATTTATATATCACTGGTCTCAAATCCCCACTGTCACTTCTCTGTCCCTTGGACCAAGAAGAAAGTGAAACAAAGACTGAAGCCACACAGTTCTCAGGTCCGGTGGAATGAGGTGTAATTATTGCCCCGGGCCCCTGCTGTTGGCAAATCCCAATGCACAATACTGACCCAGATCTGTATGATAATTCAGTACCTTTCTCCACAAGTTGCGACGAGAGTCGGAGGAACTTGCCAAGACTTCTTCTTCCACATCTGCCCAGCGGTTGAGCCTTTATGGTATGGATGGTCACTACCACAGCCGGTGGTGGTCCATGGGTATTTAACACCTCGGCAGTCAGCTATAAGATAAAAGTTCTTCGGCCATGCTGCAGCTTGATTGCTTTTGCAATGGTTTCACTGGTCATGCCTCTTTAGTTCCTCATTCAAACTTCCTGCTGACACCATAAACCACAGAAATATATATATTGGTTTTTTTTCTGCTCAAAAGTCTTGGGGGGGGGGCGGAAAAAAAATTGCAAATAGGATGCTGATTATCCCAGGGGAGGGAGGGGAAGTAACATTAGATGACTGATATAGATTTACAAACCAAGGAAGATATGAGGAAGGACTGTTATGTCCTTTTGCATGCAACATTGACATAGAAGGACCCCTCATTGTGTGCCAGATTCTCCCATGTTCAGATCCCTTAGTGTTGAAGTTATTTATTCAGTGCTCAGATATGTGCAGATCGAGACTGCACACAATAATTCTTCATCAATCCTAATTGCTTATAAACTGTAATTTTAACATGGAGGGTTCATACCTCGTCTTCTGGTTTCAGTCCTACAGGTTACCCGATATGTAGGGTATAGAGGGGTTCCACATGGATTGAAGAACATGGTTAAACACCACTGCAATCCCCACTAGAAAAGTCAAGCCTATTACTATGTGATTCTGTTCACATGAAAGTATTTCTTTTTTGGCAAATTGGTGATTCACGCCAGTAGGTTTAACTGATTGTTAATACATTTTATACATTAATAGTGTGAAGGTTATGAAAAAAATCAACTTCAAACCCAATTTTACCTCATGGCAAAATTTTGTTGTTCATTCCTAGTGTTCAGCGCTGTGCAACCATTTTATAATAGTTCATCATTTTTTCTCACAACTTTATTTGATCTCGTGTTACGATGGAACAAAGTAATTTTTTTTGCAGGTCAGTCTAGTGTTCCCTCTCTCGACAGCCTTTGATTGTCACTCTGGGACCTGGGTTCCAATCCAGCCCAGACTGATGGGTGTTGGTTGTAAGGGTCCTTCATGAAATGATCAATCTCAATCCAACTCCTAACGGGCAAAGGCACACAACACCAAAATGCTCCCGATTCAGCAGCAATGGGTAATCTCACTCAAACACATCAGAGAGTGGCTGGCACGGGAAATGGTGAATGTCGCATTGGCACAGTAAGGGCTGCCCTTCTGAGGCTAAGGCTGAGGCGCATCATTGGGGCAGGGTTGGATGGAGTGGTCATTGTAGCCAGTCTTCAGAATGTTCGATTATCAACATTGATCGCCCAAAATGAGTGGTACTGAGATCCCTCGCCTTGATGAACACACAATTCACAAAAAAAAAAGCAAACTGAAGCCATGCACCTGTGCAGTGTGCACAGGGCTGGATTAAGAACTCTTGCATCAAAGGCACCAAGATCATTCATTCGGGGTCCCTCCACACCCCCTTCCCCTCCCCCCCCCCCCCCCCGATCCATTAACACAAACGTATAGTAAAATGCATGAAGAAATAGGCCCTTAGTATTTTTAATCGCTACAATATTTTGATCTGGCCGTCATATGCAGTTTTGCTGCGTCATGGTGTGTTTTAACAGAGGATCCATATTTGGCTGGGGTCACTGAGTACAGGCTCCTTAGGCCGGTGTGTTAATGCGCCCCTGAGTGCATAATGATTCGAGTAGTCACACCGTGAACCCACATTTTAAGGACGTGCGGCCTGTGTACCTGCGCAATAGGAAGCAGCCAGTTTAAAAGTTAAACAAACGTGCCCATTTTAAACTATCAGAGTTCCCCTTTATCACATCATGTGCTGCCTTAAAAGCATTCTCAGGATAAGGGGTCGGCCATTTAGGACCGAGATGAGGAGAAATTTCTTCACTCAGAGGATTGTGAATCTTTGGAATTCTCTACTCCAGCGGGCTGTGGATGCCCAGTCATTGAGTATGTTCAAGGCTGAGATCAATAGATTTTTGAACACTAAGGGAATCAAGGGATATGGGGGTCGGGCAGGAAAGTGGAGTTGAGGTCAAAGATCAGCCATGATCTGATTGAATGGTGGAGCAGGCTCGAGGGGCCGTATGGCCTCCTCCTGCTCCTATTTCTTATGTCCTTATGTTCATTAACCAAAATATATTTACACTTTAGAAAGCAGATTTCTTTTTACGAAAGGATGTAAGAAATAGTTCATTAGAGAATTTCAACACACAATCCTAATATGCAAATAATCAGTACGCATATTCAATCAGAAGAAACAGGCTGCAGCAGAGCCCATCAGTTAACAAGATACACGATGGGAGTATGTGGTTCACTAAAAAAACAATACCAGCGAGGTAAATGCCTGAAGTCAATCACTGGCTTATCTTTCAGTAAATCACAGACTCCTGTTACGTACGTAGACGATATAATTGAAGACTCCTGGTCCTGAATTTCCTGTTTTCGCGATGGCGATCTTTGGCGGGGCTTCCACCCGAACTTAGCCTGCGCACCTGACGTGGGCCTATTTCCTGCAGTGGGGGGGGGGGGAGGAACCGCAGCAGTACTTTGCCGCACTATTAAGTGGACCGTTGCCCAGGGGCAACAGTGAAAAAATGATTTAAATCGTGTCCAGTTTACCTTTCCGGTTTCTCTTATACAATCGATGACTCTGCGATCGATCACATTAGGGAAACTGACCTTTTAAAATGAAACCCTCTCCCACCGAGGCACAAAGGCATTCCTGGCACCCGGCGTTGCCAGAGCACAAATAATGCAAAACTCATTGTATTACATATTCCCTCCGTTTGAATCATTATAAGGGCAGATAAAATTTAACGCAGAGAAGTGTGAAGTGATGCATTTTGGTAGGAAGAATGAGGAGAGGCAATATAAACTAAATGGTACCATTTTAAAGGGGGTGCAGGAACAGAGAGATCTGGGGATATATGTCCACAAAACTTTGAAGGTGGCAGGACAGGTTGATAAGGCTGTTAAAAAAGCATATGAGATCCTGGGCTTTATTAAGAGAGGCACAGAGTACAAAAGCAAGCAAGTTATGCTAGACCTTTATAAAACACTGATTAGGCCTCAGCTGGAATACTGTGTTCAATTCTGAGCACCACACTTTAGAAAGGATGTCAAGGCCTTAGAGAGGGTGCAGAAGAGATTTACTAGAATGGTACCAGGGATGAGGGACTTCAGTTACAATCAGAGGGCGCAGATTTAAGGTGATTGGCAAAAGAGCCAGAGGCGACATGAGGAAACATTTTTTTACGCAGCGAGTTGTGATGATCTGGAATGCACTGTCTGAAAGGGTGGTGGAAACAAATTCAATAGTGACTTTCAAAAGGGAACTGGATAAATACTTGAAGGGAAAAAATTTACAGGGCTATGGGGAAAGAGCAGGGGAGTGGGACTAATTGGATAGCTTTGTCAAAGAGCCAGCACAGGCACGATGGAGGGACTGGCCTCCTCCTGTGCTGCACCTACTATAATACTGTGGAGGTTAAATTGGTCAACCTGATCCGCAATTAACCTGCGCTCGGTGCTTCCTGTGCAGGCAGGACTAGACATTCGTCCGGCCTGAGTACTTACCTTACTGCAGTATTAAAAACAGGCCTGACACAAGGATTCAAGGATATGCGCACTTTCCACCAGCAGAGGGAGCCCGAATCTCTTAAAGGGAGGAAGTCTCTTAAAATCTCTTAAAGGTAGCCAGTACCTTTTATTTGCTAAAATTAACAGTCTGCTGTCTCCACGGAGTCTGAATGGAGATCAAATATCACACGTAAAACACAGATGCAAGTCCTGTCCTATGTTTACAAACTGATGAGTTGTGTTAAAACATTGAATAAAGGTTGCGCACTACTAAATCCCACATCCTCCAATCTGCATGCCAGGTCTCACCTATCTGCCAATCTGAGTTTGTACCAGGCCTGTGAGAATGCATGCACCAATGTTCTCTGCTGATGCGCTAGAGGCCTTGGTGCAAGAGGTGGACAGAAGGAGGAACATACTATATCCGCAGTGGGGTGGGAGGGGGAGCAAGAGGCCCTCCAGACATATGGCCAAAAGGCAGTGGGAGGCAGCGGGGGACGGAGTCAATGCCAGGCGCAAAGCATCTTGAACATGGATGCAGTGCAGGAAGAAGTTCATTGCTTTGACATGAGTGGTCAAGGTGAGTGAGGTCAACTGTCAAGTGGCATCTCCTCCCAACTGCACCACTAGTCGCATCCACTGCTTCACACACTACACCCCCCATCACCCACAGACCAACAAACTCTTTCCATCAGTACTCAATTCTTCCAATCAGATGCTTCCTCTCACCCTTACACATTACCACTGTGCAAGCCGCACACACACAACTCACAGACCACACACACTGGCAGCTATTCAACTATGACAGGTACATCACTAGTCACACATCCCATTTTCTTGCAGGAGAAGGTGGCGCATATCAGGAGGCAGCAAATGGCAGTGGCATTTAACCCTCAACCCTGTTCCGCCATTCAATGAGATCATGGTGGACCTGTGATCTAACTCCATATACCCGCCTTAGCCCCATAGCCCTTAATACCCTTGGTTCACAGAAATCTATCAATCTCAAATTTAGAATTCACAACTGAGCTAGCATCAGTTGCCGTTTGCAGAAGAGCGTTCCAAACTTCTCCCACCCTTTGCGTGTAGAAGCGTTTCCTAACTTCACTCCTGCACGTCCTGGCTCTAAATGTTAGGCTATGTCCCCGCGTACTGGTATTCAAGTATAGAAGGCCTCCAAAAACAGTTACAAATGCATCAGCAGCCAGCAGCAATAATCCAGCAATTAACCTGTAAATCCTGCATGGCCCCTTTAAATAGCGCTGGTGGGTCGTCCTCCAGGCACTGTAAGACACGTTCAGATGGTCGCGGTTAAAACAGTGCGATGAGTGGAGCGTTAAGTCCCAAAATGGTGTCTATCACTTTAAATCAGCGTTGCATACTGATTGTATCCGTTTTCTCCTTACTTTACAGGCTGCCGGCGTTCAATATTTGTGCATGCGCTAATACCTATACCAAGATGGCGTCCAGCGCATGTCACTCTAGAAACGTGCGTGCGTAGCCAAGATGCCATCTTAGCCCTTCAAGAGGCCATGTAGCGCTGAAACAACGGGTGCTACAAGGCCCAATTTCTAGCCCATTGATACTAAGATAATACTTGCCAACATTTAGATGGGCATATTATACACCCAACATCATTTCCGAATCAAAACTGCTGGAAGTGTTGACAGGAGGGCCAGGGAGCTGGTGGAACTGCTTTGCACCCAATTTCCCCCCACCCCCATTCACATTACACTGTGTTACAAGTCTACCAGCATAACCAGTGAGTAAATTCAGACCCACTGCTTATTTGACAAGGCTACACATCAATGAAAAGTTGATGGATTTGAATAGTCACTGTTTCAGGTTTATCCGTTTCTTTTACCATTTACACATATCAGAGAGTTTTCCCAGTGGCCTGCTGGAATAAAGGCTATTGATCCATATGGACCAGGAAGATCCCAGCTTCAATTCTCATCCTGTAATGACACTGATGAGTTAACTGATCTCAGCCGGAGCAGTAGGCTGGACCTTCCAATTGGTCTCAGTGCTGCTGGGATAGGAAACCAAAAAATGAACCGGGGTGCTGCTCCGGATTGCAATCCAGCAATTCCTCCTGGAAAGTGCGTACATGCAAGCCTAGAAAACCAGTGAAAGTGGACCAAGAGCTTCACAAAAGCTGACACATCCCCAGAAAAGCAGACAGCTGAAAAAGCAGCCCTGAATATAAGCCTCGTGACACATGATGATGAAGCATTGCACTGGAAGTGCAGTGGGACACAGGTAGCTGATCTGAGTAATGGCAGGAGATGGGAAGAACGTCATCAGCAGGAGGAACAAAGGAATAGAAGGATATGCAGATAGGGTGAGATGAGGAAAGGCAGGAGGAGGCTTGCGGGAGCATAAACACCACCGCAGACCTGCTGGGCCGAAAGGCCTGTTCCTGTAAATTCTTTGTAATTCTATGCAATATTTTTCTCAATGTGTTGACCTCTGCAACATAAACAATGGGAGAAAGCAAATGTATTGATGTTTAAACCTCCCGATAGTGCTGGTATAAAGTATTCACTGTTTATATCCATAAGAATAAAATAACACTGACTCCCATCCCCCAAGGTATTTTGATAGACATCAGGACTGTATGAACTCCACCAAATCTCTAGTTTATACAAGTATTAATAAGGTACATCAATGTCTACAGCAAGTAGGCCAGATTGGCCAAGGTAATTATTCATTGATGTTACTTCCACATGTATTATTAATGCTTCAATAGCGCAATGAATCGCGTATTAGGAAATACTAATAATTGTTTTTGGTAAAGATATACTTTAGTTATATCTTGCTTTGTGCATAACTTCCCCTCAGGGGATTAAATGAATTGACTGCAATCCACAATAGGCCATATTGTGCATGATTTGTGGAAGGAGCTGACTCAATGCGCTGAACCATTAGCTGATATTGTTAATGGTTCCCTCTCCTCTGCTACTGTCCCTCTATCTTTCACATTGGCAGTCATAGAATCATAGAATCATAGAATGATACTGCTCAGAAGGAGACCATTCAGTCCATTGTGCCTGTGCCGACTCTTTGGAAGAGCTATCCAATTAGTCCCACACCCCTGCTCTTTCCCCATAGCCCTGCAAATGTTTCCCCTTCAAGTATTTATCCAATTCCCTTTTGAAAGTTACTATTGAATCTGCTTCCACCACCCTTTCAGACAGTGCATTCCAGATCATAACAACTCGCTGCGTAAAAAACGATTCCTCATCTCCCCTCTGGTTCTTTTGCCAATTACCTTAAATCTGTGACCTCTGGTTACTGACCTTCCTGCCACTGGAAACAGTTTCTCCTTATTTAGTCTATCAAAACCCTTCATGATTTTGAACACCTTTATATATATCCTCTTAACCTTCTCTGCTCAAAGGAGAACAACCCCAGCTTCTCCAGTCTCTCCACATAACTGAAGTCCCTGATCCCTGGTACCATTCTAATAAATCTCTTCTGCACCCTCTCTAAGGCCTTGACATCCTTCCTAAAGTGTGGTGCTCAGAATTGAACACAATGGTCCAGCTGGTGCCTAACCAGTGTTTTATAAAGTTTTAGCATAACTTCCTTGCTTTTGTACTCTATGGGCCCGATATTAGCACCCGCTATCGGGTGCGTTCCTGGCGGGGGGGCTCCGAAAATCGGGGAATCCTGGAGCGGGTCGGGAGCCCAGCTCCAACCCGCCCACTTCCGGGTTCCCCACAGACGTGCCGACGTGCGCGCGCAGCCCCCGCATGAGGGACTCCCGCAGGCAATTAAAGACGGCGGAGTGCCACTTAAGAGTATTTATCTTGCTATTTCAGGTCATTAACAGACCTGATTGACCTGTTATATTAGGAGGGGTGGGATTTTACAAACAATTGGGACTGTTTCCTGTACTGGGGGAAACACTCCCAGTTGAAATAGACAAGTTGCAGCCATCAGCCTGTGGCAGCTGCAAAGGTCCATTTGACAGGTGGGGGGAGGAGACCCTCACTCATTGCAGGAGGCCACCTGTCACTTGGGACAAAGTTTGGCTTCCACCACCCTCCTCCTGACAATCAAATTCACCAACTTGCACACTTACCCCGGGGTCCAGAGACATGTACCTACCTTGCGGACCCCCTCAGATGTGCATCTTCCGGATGGGGGCCGCCGTAGCTGCAGTCATGACCTCCTCGGAGGGCGAACAGCATCACCAGCCTCGCCGTCCACCTCTGACACGTGGAGCTCCGCAACAGAGTGCTGTGACACATCCACCTGCACAGCAGGAGGGAGGGCAACCGCAGAGAGAGATGCGTCGCAGAGGGCACTACCCTCGCCACAGGGTCCACAGACCGAGGCTCAGCTTCCTGGAACTCTCTGAGCAGCAGTGCACACGGAGGCTCAGAGTCACTCGCCATGTAGTCGTGGACATGTGCAGCCTCCTTCATGCCGAGCTGCTCCAGGCTGGCCTGAGCACCATCTTCTTACCTGTCGCTGTCAAAGTCACCACTGCCCTCAACAACTTCTCCTCCGCATCCTTCCAGGGTGCCACCGGGGACATCGCCGACGTCTCTCAGTCGTCTGCACAAAAGAGCCCTGCAAATAAACCTACACCCACTCTGCAGTGACACAATGGGTGGCATCAGTTGTGGGTCCTCATAGTGATCCTCAGGAGAGGGCATTATTGCACAAACCAGACAAGATTCGCAAAGACGTGGCAGTAGTGGTGCCAATATAATATGTAATGTGAGTTGGTCAGACATTAAATATAAGTAAAAACCATGACAAACCCTCAAACCCCCTTGTGCATCCCCTTCATGCTAACGACACGTTTGCCTTACGCTTCCTACTGCACATATGTGATGCATGCCCTGTGGCTGCAGCACCGGTAGTGGCAGGTTGAGTGAGGCTGACCGTGAAAGAGATGCATGAGAGGGTGAGTATGAGATAGAACCATGAGATTGTATGAGGATTGGGTTGAGTGGTAGTGGCGGGATGAGTACTGGCGAGGTGAGTAAGTGCAGGTAAGATGAGGATGAGCTTTGAGTGGGTGTGAGGAGTGATGTGACAGAGTAGTGTTGGCAATGCAGAAGGAGATGTGGGGTGGGGGCAGTGATGTGGCAGACGGAGTGTAGGGGAATGAGTAAGTGTACTCACTTTGGCTGACCTGCTTAGGTCATTGCAGCGCCTCCTGCACTGTATGCAGGTGCGTGATATGTTGGTGGTGCAGGTGACCTCCTCTGCCACCTCGAGCCAGGCCTTCCTGGTGGCAGAGGCAGGCCACTTCCTCCCGCCCGCCGGGGGGAAGATCTCTGTCCTCCCCCTCCTCCTCACCCCATCCAATGGTACCTGGAGTGAGGCATCATTACACTGGGAGCAGCCTTCCCCCTGGGCTGCTCCATGCTGTAATTTTTCCTATTTGTTGCAGCATCTGTCAGTGGAGGACTGCCCCTTTTAAATAGAGCTCCTCCAGCTGACAGACCTTACTGCACATGCGCAGTCCGCCCGACAAGCAGGTCAGCAGCGGGGAACCCAGAAGACCAGGTAAGTGGATCCAATTAGCCTACGATCGCACGCGGGGCAGACTGATTTCACCGGGCCCGTTACCCACGCGCCCAGTCGCCCCCCCCCGCTGCGAACCCGCAGCCCTCCTAATATCGAGCCCTATGTCTCTATTTATAAGGCCCAGGATCTCATATGCTTTTTTAACAGCCTTATCAATTTGTCCTGCCACTTTCAAAGATTTGTGTACATACACCCCCAGGTCTCTCTGTTCCTGCACCCCCTTTAAAATTGTACCATTTCGTTTATATTGCCTCTCCTCATTCTTCCTACCAAAATATATCACTTCACACTTCTCTGCATTAAATTTCATCTGCCACGTGTCTGCCCATTTCACCAATCTATCTATGTCCACCTGAAGTCTGTTACCATCCTCCACATTGTTTACTACATTTCTGAGTTTTGTGTCATCTGCAAATTTTGAAATTGTACCCTCTGTACCCAAGTTCAGGTCATTAATATATAATCAAAAACAGCAGTGGTCCTAATACTGACCCCTGGGGAACACCACTGTATACTTCCCTCCAATCTGAAAGACAACTATTCACCACTACTCTCTGCTTTCTGTCCCTTAGCCAATTTCGTATCCATGCTGCCACTGTCCCTTTAATTCCGTGGGCTTCAATTTTGCGAACAAGTCTATTATGTGGTACTTTATCAAACGCCTTTTGATAGTCCACATACATAACATCAACCGCACTACCCTCATCAACCCTCTCCTTCACTTCATCAAAGAACTCAATCAAACAGAATTTGCCTTTACAGATCCGTGCTAGTTTTCATTTATTAACCCATGCTTTTCCAAGTGCCTATTAATTTTGTCCCAGATTATTGTCTCTAACAATTTCCCCACCGCCGACGTTAGGCTGACTGGCCTGTAATTGCCAGGTTTATCCCTCTCCCCTTTTTTGAACAGGGGTGTAACATTTGCAATCCTCCAGTCCTCTGGCACCACTCCCATATCTGGTGAGGATTGGAAGATTGTGGCCAGAGCCTCCGCAATTTCCACCCTTACTTCCCTCAGCAACCTAGGATGCATCCCATCCGGACCAGGTGACTTTTCTACTTTAAGTACTGCCAAACTTTTAAGTACCTCCTCTTTATCCATTTATGGAGCAGAAGCTGACTATTTATGTTTTTTAACACAGACACAGATATATATATATATATGAGAGAGAGAGAAATTATCCAGAGCAGAAGTTAAATATTTCTCCTTAAGACTCCTCTTTACTATTCCACTTTCTCCATTTCAAGTGTTGTGATATCGGGATGACTAATCTAATTCATATGGTATATGAAAATTCATATGAGTGGAATAAACTATCCTTTTACACCTTATAAGTACGAATGGGGGAATACGTAGAATATTGGGTTTATTTCACTCTTATCTGCAACACTCATGAACAATCAGGCCTTTGTGCTGTTGAAATAAATCCAGTAATGTGCACAATCCTCTGTATAGTAATCAGTAAACAGAACTCTGTTATAGAGAAACACGTTATGTCAGAGCACACTACCACAGTAAGAGGCGAACAGAAGTGGTTGGAACACTTGACAATTTGTGTTTTCAACTTCTATACGTTCTGCCATATATTAACAAATATAACTTAGTGGCTTTTTTAAAGAATAGTACAAATTGTAGTGATACATATATGCCTTTTTCACTGGCACATCTGCCAACATAACAATGGTCACTATACTACATTGTGTGAAGTACTTTGAGGCATTGGGGGTAATTTTGGCTTTGGGTGATAGTGTAAAGCGGGCAATATCAGATAAGCCGCCCGTTATACATCTCTCCCAATTTCCATTTCCGTTGAAGTCAGCGGAAATTAAAATCAGGAGAGATGTATAACGGGTAGCTGATCCCATATCGCCCATTTTATACTATCACCCAAAGTCAAAAGTACCCCCATTGTGACATGAGCTGCAATATAAATATAAGTGGAACAATATTACCATTTGTTGCTGTTTCCTATATCTTTGTAACCGGGTAAACTTTAGCATTAGGAGGTGGGGAAAATTGGTGTTCGGGATCCACGTAAACCTTACCATTAATTCCTAATTTCACAATATTTTTGAAGGTATATTCACTGCGGTTGTAGGAATAATACTTTAGCTAGAGTTTAGGCCTGAAAATTGAACTAATTAGATCATTCCCTTCCCCACGACCTGAAGGCGTAACCAGCCGCTGCTCCACCCGGAAGTGCGACAAGGCGGGACTTCCGCCTGCCAGTCTACCCTAGCACTGACTCTATTCCCAAATCCTGGGCGTGGGGTCATTAACATAAAGAGTCGGGCACCAGCGCCACTATTGTTGCTCCCTGGGGCATCACCCCACGGGGTGGGGGGGGTGGTGGAGGGCGATAAATGTAAGAGCAGCATCTCTGTCGGTGGAGGTCGGGGGGGGGGGGCAGCAAATTCTGCCCAAAGCTGTCGATTTTTTATCCAACCTCAGCAACTGGCATTTGCCACTTTCCTAACTGGCAATGTGAGCCCCACTTATGCCTGCTTACCAACCCAGCAAGCAAAGTGCGCTGGCATCGTAGAGGTGCAGTCTCTGTTGGGAGTAAAGGAGGTGGAACTTGGGGGGAGGGGTGACATCGTCCTGCCAGTCGCGCCTCCTCTCCTGATGTGAGGACGGTGGGGGAGGAGAGGGGGGGGCCGCAGAAGCAAGTAGTGTTTGACACTCAGCCCCCCACCCCCCTCCCAGCCCCCTCAGAATTTGATCAATGATTTAAAAAAAAGGTGCAGACTCGACAGAATTGGATCCCGGCTCAAATTCCTCCCCATGAGAAGAAACCAAGACCCCTCTATTTACGGGAAGGCGGGTACGGTGCAGGGGAGCCCGGGGGAGGCATTAAAGTCGGCCGGACCTCATTTTAATTTTTTTTTCTTCCGTTTCCCGCCCGGCAGCCAGCCAAATTGACAGGCTGGCCGGCTGCAGAGCGGGAAAACCAGCAACAAGAGGTCGCAGCCGGAGACACTCGGGGACGGTCCCCGGCAATTGGATTGCGGAGCAGGCTGCAGATCGGGGCTGGAGGGGGGAGGTCGCCGATCGCGGCGGGGGGGAGAGAGAGAGGCCGCATTCGGGAGTTTAGAAGAATGAGAGGTGATCTCATTGAAACATATAAGATTCTGAGGGGGCTTGACAGGGTAGATGCTGACAGATTGTGTCCCCTGGCTCGAGAGTCTAGAACTAGGGGACATAGTCTCAGGATAAGGGGTCGGCCATTCAAGACTGAGATGAGGAGGAATTTCTTCACTCAGAGGGTTGTGACTCTTTGGAATTCTCTACCCCAGAGGGCTGTGGATGCTCAGTCGTTGAGTATATTCAAGGCTGAGATAGATAGATTTTTGGACTCTAGGGGAATGAAGGGATAAGGGGATAGGGCGGGAGAGTCGAAGATCAGCCTTGATCTGATTGAATGGCAGAGCAGGCTCGAGGGGCCGTATGGCCTACTCCTGCTTCTATTTCTTATCTTCTTAGGGGTGGGCTGAAGGCTTCCTTGAGGGGCTGAGGGGAGCACTCCGGCTCCTCCTGGCCCTCCAGGAGTGCTGTAAAAGCCACTTACCTTTTTGAGCCGGCAGCTCCCACCTCCCCTTCACTGCCAGGTTTCCCGAGCCCTGGGAAACCCGCCCAGCAACTGTTAAATTTAAATCCGGCTCCCAATTACACTGTAGGAGCCTGATTTAAATATGCTGATGAAGTGTCCCCCCTCTCCAAGATGGGACACTCGCGCGCCTCACTACCTCCGCCTTAAAAACAGCAACGGCCGCCTATGCGGTGGGAAGGCGGTGGGTACCTCCTCCCGCCCGTTGTGTGTGTGGGAGGGGGGGGTTAATATCGAGGCCTATGTCTCATTTTACCTTCCCTAGCCTAGGGATGCTAGGACCAGATGTTGATGCCCGCCACCACCATTCTTGTTGGCTTTCACTAACTCAGGGACCAAACCTTCCTGTCCTGTACAGCTTAGTGCTACACCAAACAGTATAATGTACTGTTCTCACTGAGCCACTGGGGCTGGTTCTATGCAAATCACATGTCACGGTGGGTTGATCAATGCAGCCCATTGTAAGTAATGCTTCCTCTCCAAAACTGACTACTCTATTGGGCAAAAGTTTTTGACAATCAGGAAATCACACTGGGGAAGTACCCAGCATTCTGAAACTAGACAAAAGAAGAAGGAAAAAAGGGGAATGGGTTATTTGAGATATCAAAAAGGAAGTGCTATAGCCAAATGAAATTATTGTTTGATGTAAGATTTTCATATGGAGTTTTAACAAAAATATTTTTGCATCCCTTTGATTCTGCCTGTACTACACACCATTTACCATTTGGAAGAAGAATGTTGGCCTGCTCTAACATTCCAACTACTCCAGTGCAGTACTGAGGGAGTGCTGCACTGTCGGAGGTGCCATCTTTCGGCCTTGCATGCCCTCTCAGATGGACCTAAACGATCTCTTGGCACTATTTCGAAGACGAGCAGAGGAGGTCTCTCCGGTGTCCTGGCCAATATTTACCCCTCAACCTACATTGCTAAAACAGATAATCTGGTCTTTATCACATTGCTGTTTGTGGGACCTTGCTGTGCGCAAATTGGCTGCGTCTGTGGAGATGCAGGTGGAGCGAGTGAACAACAGAAAGTAGGTGCTCATCCCTCGTCTGGATGGTAGAAGGGTGCTGCGGCAAATTGGTGAATGGGCTTGGCGAGAGGTGGCACAATGTATTAATGCCGACAGCATTTTCGCTAGGACCTGGCTTTAGTGTTGTAAGAAATTAAATGATCTCACCAGAAGTGCCAAGGTAAGACTCCCCTTCACATTTCTGATACTTTCTGCACAACCCGTCAATGACCCTATCTTTGCCTCAGCACTATGAAGCCTTCCCTTACCCACTTGTCATGGCCCTCTATAAATCAACAAGTAAAACTTCACTACACCCCCTTTCTGTTTGCACTCACACCCTCAACAGCTGCTACTACCCTCAAAACGACTTCTCCCTCTTGGCCTCACTTACTATTTCCTCCTAACGTCAAGCTCACTAAAACAAACTGGCTCATGCATGTTGAAATTGCTGGCCATGCGCACATATTGACCCTGTTAATGCAGGGGAGCATGGAATGTTCAGGTGAATTTCTCTTCAATGAGCTGCTGCCGAACAGCTCTGGCTGCAGGTAACTCTTGGACTCCAATGTGTTGTCAAGATTGCAGATCAAAGTTATGCAGCATTCGTGCAAACCACTATCATACGGGACACTCTTTGCAGGCTATATTGCAGGAAGTCACCAGACCTGTCCAGGCATCTGAATCGTTGTTTAAAAACTCCATTGGTCTTTCTATGGGGGCTCCAGTTGACCCATCCATCTGATTGTTGGGGAGTTCAGCACCCGAGCCTGGGTTCCTAAGAGTAGTCATGAGCCAACTGTGCAGGGTATAGCCCTTGTGTCCAAGCAGACAGCCTTTAACTTGCTGTGCAGGGGGCAAACAGTGTGTGTGGGGGTGGGGATTGGGGGGGGGGGGGTGGGGGGAAAGAGGGGGGAAATGGACTGGAACATTATAGCAGCATCATGGCAACTGTAAGCAAATTGGACACATACCTGCATGATGCACTGCCGGTCATCACAAACCAGTTGCACATTCATGGAGTGCAAGTCCTTGCGATTCATGAAGACAGTCACGTTGTGTGAAGATGCCTGCAGGGTGACATGGGTACAGTCAATGATGCCCCGGGCTTGGGGGAATCCTGCAATCTGGTTGAACCTCGATCCTACTGCTTTCAGTGGTCCATGGGGAAAGTGATGAGTGCATTTGCTCTGGCAATACAAGGCATCAGTCTCCTGTTTAGTGCAAGCATGGGACTGCAGGCTGACTGATGCTGCTGATATCGCTTGTGGCAGCCTGGAAGGAGCCAGAGGCCAGAGAAGTTGAGTGACCTTGACTGCGGCAGGCAGTGCTGTGCCACACAATTGTCACTGCCTCACTGGAGAATGAAAACCTTCTTGTGCACTGCTCACTGAAAGTTGTCTTGGGCCTATAAAATCTGTTGGGAGGGTAAGGGTTTCTCTGAGCACGCCTCCTTCTGTTTGCTCTCCCACCGGCTGCAACTCCCCGTTTGCTCCTTCCTCCTGCTGCTCCTCCCAGAGTGGGAGTCCTAGAAATACCCCCATCAAGAAACACTTTCAAATCCTTCAAAAACCTGCAAGCTACTGCAGGAAGAATGTCTCCAGAGCCCTTTACAGCTTTACCTGAGAGCAGCTGTGGTTCCCTTTAAATAGCATTTGAAATGGCTGCCTCAGGACTTACACCAGCGATTGTTGGAGGGGAAGGAGCAGGAAATGGCAGTAGTCAGGCGGTCAATTCAGAAAGATTCTTGCCCATTTCAGACAGGAAATCTGGCCGTCAGGATTAATGTCCCCCGGAATTATGGTCAGCCATGAAAGCAGCGGTAAGTGGGTGGGGTAAACCGCCATGTTTCTGGGCGCAAACGGGGCAAGAAAGAAACGAAAATCACCGCCAGTAGAACTTTTACTAAAACAATGACAAGAACCTTCCATAACACATACACAAAGGTCTGCTAGTAGCAACCTGTGGTGTCTGACAAAATGCCATCTATGCTAAGGGCTATCCTGGTTAGTTTATGTCATTGCTTGTTGACCCAGTAATACATATAAACTGTTTCTAGCCCTTGGTTGTGCTTTCCCGGATGCCTATATATATTAGCAATCAACAATATTGACTTGACTAGCATGTTCCTGACAAACTTCAAGCAGGACTAATAGAATAGAAACAAATTTTTCATCATGCATTGTAGAGGTCATTTTGAAGGTGACATCTTTCTTAAAAGGGCCCGTTTTAAGCTGAGAAACAGAGAGGACACCAATAAGCTATGAAGAAAAATACACCAATGTTGCCACAGTGCTAACTCCTGCTATGATATAGTTCCACAGGCACAGGCCGTCCTATAGTACTTAATTCCAAAGACAGTTCTTGCTGTGTGAGTCTAGACAGCACCACTATAAGATATAATGATAAACAGCGTATGTACGACAATATTTTCAGGATTTGTATGACCGAGTGTTGAAATGTCCCACCATAAACAGTGGTGGAAGCAGAATCCATACTAGCTTTAAAAAGGAAATAGATATATGATGAAGAAAAATCTTAAGGGGCATGAGGAAAGGCCAGGGAAATATTACAAAGTGACTAGTTCTTTCAGCGAGCTGGTACAGGTGTCAGCTGTGGCTCAGTTGGTAGCACTCTCATGTCTGAGTCAGTAGGTTGTAGGTTCAAGTCCCACTCCAGAGACTTGAGTACAACTCTACGCTGACACTCCAGTGCAGTACTGAGGGAGGGTCGCACTGTCAGAGGTTCCATCTTTTGGATGAGATGTTAAACCGAGGTCCTGTCTGCTCTCTCAGGTGGATGTAAAGGATCCGCAGAGCACTATTTGAATAGCAGGGGAGTTCTCCTGGTGTCCTGACCAATACTTATTCCTCAATCAACATCACTAACAGATTATCTGGCCATCATCAAATTGCTGTTTGTGGGACCTTGCTGTGCACAAGTCGACTGCTGTGTTTCCCACATTGCAACGGTGACTACACCTCGAAAGTACTTCATTGGCTGTAAAGCTCTTTGGGACATCCTGAGGTCATGAAAGGCGCTACATAAATGCAAGTTTTTTCTTTTTAGGCCAAATGGCCTCCTACTGTGCTGTAAAATTCTATGCTTCTAGGTACATGAGCCTTGCCTGGAGTCACACCACACACTAACCAAACCCAAGCCTCACATGTCGGGTAATAATATTAGTAAGTGAAGCTATAGTCATGTCTCCTATCCATGTGGCCGTAGGAAAGCTGCTCATCAATGCAAGTATATTTGGCAACCATCTTCACGGTCATCTGACAACTAAAGGCAGATCTCAATACACAGAAATATTTTAAAGACTTAAAGAGAGGAAACAGCTCTTTAATTTGTTGTCTATTAACAAACCATCTATGGTTCGGTACAGTTTTCTAATACTGCATCAAAATATTCCCTTTTTGATGAGAAAAATGTAGAAAATATTTTTTTTTACAGAGTATATATGTTCATATATTGCATAAAAAAAGAGGCTGTGATACTGGCATGTGCGGGTTCAATAAATATTCAAAGTACCTTTCAAAGATCTCTTATCGAATCTCTAACTGTGGGCAAGCCTTCACCCTTAGTGTGTTGCTCACTCGTAAGAACTGGGCGCACGGGGACTCCAAGGATCTGGCCTGTTCAAATATGCTTCTTAAAAGTTGATGGTGCTTTTTGTTGCAGGTAAATTATTTTTCATTTTCAGTTACATTATGCTGCATCTTGCCCCATACATTAATTGGTTTTGCCGAGTGGTTCTCTATTTTTTGGATTTTTTTCCCCCCTTTAATACTTTGTTTCATTAGTCTTGGTTGCCACTAGGTTTGAAAACCCACCTTTAAGAGGTGTGGATGGAGATTCCTTTGGGGTTTGAATGCGCTGCATAATTGGAGTGAGAAGGGGAGGTTGTGAGGAGCCAATGGCTCAACAACACCTCAGGTCTTTTGGCCACTACCCCAGGACCTGTGTTCATACCTGGGCATGCAATAGGAATCCTGTGTTCATACCTGGGCATGCAATAGGAGACCTGTGTTCATACCTGGGCATGTAATAGGAATCCTGTGTTCATACCTGGGCATGCAATAGGAATCCTGTGTTCATACCTGGGCATGCAATAGGAATCCTGTGTTCATACCTGGGCATGCAATAGGAGACCTGTGTTCATACCTGGGCATGCAATAGGAGACCTGTGTTCATACCTGGGCATGCAATAGGAATCCTGTGTTCATACCTGGGCATGCAATAGGAATCCTGTGTTCATACCTGAGCATGCAATAGGAGACCTGTGTTCATACCTGAGCATGCAATAGGAATCCTGTGTTCATACCTGAGCATGCAATAGGAATCCTGTGTTCATACCTGAGCATGCAATAGGAATCCTGTGTTCATACCTGAGCATGCAATAGGAGACCTGTGTTCATACCTGGGCATGCAATAGGAATCCTGTGTTCATACCTGAGCATGCAATAGGAGACCTGTGTTCATACCTGGGCATGCAATAGGAATCCTGTGTTCATACCTGAGCATGCAATAGGAGACCTGTGTTCATACCTGGACATGCAATAGGAATCCTGTGTTCACACCCGGGCATGCAATAGGAATCCTGTGTTCATACCCGGGCATGCAATAGGAGGCCTGTGTTCATACATGGGCATGCAATAGGAATCCTGTGTTCATACCTGGGCATGCAATAGGAGACCTGTGTTCATACCTGGGCATGCAATAGGAGACCTGTGTTCATACCTGGGCATGCAATAGGAATCCTGTGTTCATACCTGGGCATGCAATAGGAATCCTGTGTTCATACCTGAGCATGCAATAGGAGACCTGTGTTCATACCTGAGCATGCAATAGGAATCCTGTGTTCATAACTGAGCATGCAATAGGAATCCTGTGTTCATACCTGAGCATGCAATAGGAGACCTGTGTTCATACCTGGGCATGCAATAGGAATCCTGTGTTCATACCTGAGCATGCAATAGGAGACCTGTGTTCATACCTGGACATGCAATAGGAATCCTGTGTTCACACCCGGGCATGCAATAGGAATCCTGTGTTCATACCCGGGCATGCAATAGGAGGCCTGTGTTCATACATGGGCATGCAATAGGAATCCTGTGTTCATACCCGGGCATGCAACAGGAGGCCTGTGTTCATACCTGGGCATGCAATAGGAGACCTGTGTTCACACCTGGGCATGCAATAGGAGACCTGTGTTCACACCTGGGCATGCAATAGGAGACCTGTGTTCACACCTGGGCATGCAATAGGAAACCTGTGTTAACACCTGGGCATGCCATAGGAAACCTGTGTTCATAGACCCCTCCATATGTATATGGGCATACCAGAGGAGACCTGTGTTCATAAACCGCTCC
Source organism: Heptranchias perlo (assembly GCF_035084215.1). NCBI lineage: Eukaryota > Metazoa > Chordata > Chondrichthyes > Hexanchiformes > Hexanchidae > Heptranchias > Heptranchias perlo. The sequence continues at coordinate 13,409,132 of NC_090336.1, read as the reverse complement.
CAATGGAAGGAAAGGGCTTTGCAGCAGCCTTCTCTCCCTCCGTATAGACCCCCATTACCTTGCCTTGCAGGCTCCAGTCTCTGCCAAGGATACTTGGCGCCGATCTTCGTGGAGCTTCAGGGCACTGCCCCTTTAACTGCCCAGCCGCCACTCCTGGTGCTGTGGCAGCTGCCCTGCCACAGCAGTGCCAACATCTCGCAGCTGGGCACCGACGGGCTCCCTTGTTGGCAGCGCAAACCCTGCTGGGAGCTTGCTGTGCATCTGAAATGACACTGAACCCGGGAAAGTGGGCGGTGGTTTGCTGCGGCAAACAGAATGACTCACAAATCTCCTGACAGCAACAGAGGACTTCCATTTCAGTCTGAAGTGACAAAAAAAACAATCGTATGTGTGGGAAAAATTAGTGTGGGCGCAAAAATGTATGTATCGTGGTCTAAGTCGCAGTGTCAATACTTGTGAACATCACTCCTCCTCAACAAGGGCTGATATATTCATCATTATTTAGACAAACAGTGGCTTCTTTATTACAATGTATTTTTTAACTGGCAAAAAGTTGGCTTTATTCCAATGTGATTTTCAGCACAGGAACATCTCGGCTACACAACTCTCCTATATCTCATGAAGCACCAATGATACCAATAGTTAATCATTGTAAACAATTTTACAACACCAAGTTATAGTCCAACAAATTTACTTTAAATTCCACAAGCTTTCGGAGGCTTCCTCCTTCGTCAGGTGAAGGAGGAAGCCTCCGAAAGCTTGTGGAATTTAAAGTAAATTTGTTGGACTATAACTTGGTGTTGTAAAATTGTTTACAATTGTCAACCCCAGTCCATCACCGGCATCTCCACATAATAGTTAATCAAATAGAGATGTTATAAAGAGCCAGGCCACTAGATGGTGGTAATGTTATGAATTCTGTCTAAATTACAATTCATCATTAAACTTCTTCGATAACCAGTGCAGGCAATTCAGACTGACCCACGATAGTGCAGACCTGTTACTGACTGACTGACTGACCCCACAATAGTGCAGACCTGTTACTGACTGACTGACCCCACAATAGTGCAGACCTGTTACTAACTGACTGACTGACCCCACAATAGTGCAGACCTGTTACTGACTGACTGACCCCACAATAGTGCAGACCTGTTACTGACTGACTGACTGACCCCACAATAGTGCAGACCTGTTACTGACTGACTGACTGACCCCACAATAGTGCAGACCTGTTACTAACTGACTGACTGACCCCACAATAGTGCAGACCTGTTACTGACTGACTGACCCACGATAGTGCAGACCTGTTACTAACTGACTGACTGACCCCACAATAGTGCAGACCTGTTACTGACTGACTGACTGACCCCACAATAGTGCAGACCTGTTACTGACTGACTGACTGACCCCACAATAGTGCAGATCTGTTACTGACTGACTGACCCCACAATAGTGCAGACCTGCACTATTGTGGGGTCAGTCAGTCAGTAACAGATCTGCACTATTGTCAGTCAATAACAGATCTGCACTACTGACCCCATGATAGTGCAGATCTGTGCTCTGACTGACTGACCCCACAATAGTGCAGATCTGTTACTGACTGACTGACTGACCCCACGATAGTGCAGATCTATGCTCTGACTGACTGATCCCACAATAGTGCAGATCTCTTACTGACTGACTAACCCGATAATGGTGAATTCCTGTTACTGACTGACTGACCCCACAATAGTGCAGACCTGTTACTGACTGACCCCACAATAGTGCAGATCTGTTACTGACTGACCCCACAATAGTGCAGATCTGTTACTGACTGACTGACCCCACAATAGTGCAGACCTGTTACTGACTGACCCCACAATAGTGCAGATCTGTTACTGACTGACTGACTGACCCCACAATAGTGCAGACCTGTTACTGACTGACTGACTGAACCCACAATAGTGCAGACCTGTTACTGACTGACTGACTGACCCCACAATAGTGCAGACCTGTTACTGACTGACTGACCCCACAATAGTGCAGATCTGTTATTGACTGACTGACCCCACAATAGTGCAGATCTGTTATTGACTGACTGACCCCACAATAGTGCAGATCTGTGCACTGACTGACTGACCCCACAATAGTGCAGACCTGTTACTATCTGACTGACTGACCCCACAATAGTGCAGATCTGTTACTGACTGACTGACCCCACAATAGTGCAGACCTGTTACTGACTGACTGACCCCACAATAGTGCACATCTCTTACTGACTGACTGACCCCACAATAGTGCAGACCTGTTACTGACTGACTGACCCCACAATAGTGCAGACCTGTTACTGACTGACTGACCCCATAATAGTGCAGATCTGTTACTGACTGACTGACCCCACAATAGCGCAGACCTGTTACTGACTGGCTGACCCCACGATAGTGCAGATCTGTCACTGACTGACTAAGAAACCCCATGAAAGTTTTGGTGTATTTGATGTATAGAGTATTTACTGTGCAAGAAAATTGGAAAGCACAGAGATAGATCTAAATGTAGGCACAACAAATACCAAGAATTTCACTGAGGTTCTCGGGGAGCGGGAGGAGTATGTTCCATTTGAATTAAATCTAATGAATACTAACCCATGGGGATGAATAAGAAAGTGATTGTGTAGAATTCCATTAGAGCAATGGGCGTAAATTGGCCCACTGGATTCCTATACGATAGGATGTGGGTTAACTTGTTGCAATTCCTTATGCTGTTTGGTGCACTGAATTCAAAACATGGATCAGCCACCTGTTAACCTGGAGTTGACTCAGGAGGTGCAACATTGATCTCTAAAGTGTGACAGGCATCCAGAGCAGTTTAAGGCAAGAGTCAAGATGTGTTGTACAAAGGCCACAGCACATATCACCCTGAAACATATTACTTAAACTTTAGTGGACTCCATCAGGATTTGGGTGATTAATGGCTATAATATAGGATATGGCACCACACTCAGTCACACAACACAAAACATGTCATGCACATGGCAAAAAACAGATTGTTAACCCTTGTCAAAAGGAGAGTCACTGCAGGTACTGAACAGTGTGTTACACAGGGGGTTGTATGGACTGAACAATGTGTTACACAGGGGGCTGTATGGACTGAACAGTGTGTTATACAGGGGGTTGTATGGACTGAACAATGTGTTACACAGGGGGCTGTATGGACTGAACAATGTGTTACACAGGGGGCTGTATGGCTGAATAATGTGTTATACAGGGGGCAGTATGGACTGAACAGTGTGTTACACAGGGGGCTGTATGGACTGAACAGTGTGTTACACAGGGTGCTGTATGGACTGAACAGTGTGTTACACAGTGGGGCTGTATGGACTGAACAGTGTGTTACACAGGGGGCTGTATGGACTGAACAGTGTGTTACACAGGGGGCTGTATGGACTGAACAGTGTGTTACACAGGGGGCTGTATGGACTGAACAGTGTGTTATACAGGGGGTTGTATGGACTGAACAATGTGTTACACAGGGGGCTGTATGGCTGAATAATGTGTTATACAGGGGGCAGTATGGACTGAACAGTGTGTTACACAGGGGGCTGTATGGACTGAACAGTGTGTTACACAGGGTGCTGTATGGACTGAACAGTGTGTTACACAGTGGGGCTGTATGGACTGAACAGTGTGTTACACAGGGGGCTGTATGGACTGAACAGTGTGTTACACAGGGGGCTGTATGGACTGAACAGTGTGTTACACAGGGGGCTGTATGGACTGAACAGTGTGTTACACAGGGGGCTGTATGGACTGAACAGTGTGTTACACAGGGGGCTGTAGGACTGAACTGTGTGTTACACAGGGAGCTGTATGGACTGAACAGTGTGTTACACAGGGGGCTGTATGGACTGAACAGTGTGTTACACAGAGAGCTGTATGGACTGAACAGTGTGTTACACAGGGGGCTGTATGGACTGAACAGTGTGTTACACAGAGAGCTGTATGGACTGAACAGTGTGTTACACAGGGGGCTGTATGGACTGAACAGTGTGTTACACAGGGGGCTGTATGGACTGAACAATGTGTTACACAGGGAGCTGTATGGACTGAACAGTGTGCTACACAGGGGGCTGTATGGACTGAACAGTGTGTTACACAGGGGGCTGTATGGACTGAACAGTGTGTTACACAGAGAACTGTATGGACTGAACAGTGTGTTACACAGAGAGCTGTATGGACTGAACAGTGTGTTACACAGGGGGCTGTATGGCTGAATAATGTGTTATACAGGGGGCAGTATGGACTGAACAGTGTGTTATACAGGCGGCAGTATGGACTGAACAAAGTGTTATACAGGGGGTTGTATGGACTGAACAGTGTGTTACACAGTGGGTTGTATGGACTGAACAGTGTGTTACACAGAGAGCTGTATGGACTGAACAGTGTGTTACACAGGGGGCTGTATGGACTGAACAATGTGTTACACAGGGGGCTGTATGGACTGAACAGTGTGTTACACAGGGGGCTGTATGGACTGAACAGTGTGTTACACAGAGAGCTGTATGGACTGAACAGTGTGTTACACAGGGGGCTGTATGGACTGAACAGTGTGTTACACAGGGAGCTGTATGGACTGAACAGTGTGCTACACAGGGGGCTGTATGGACTGAACAGTGTGTTACACAGGGGGCTGTATGGACTGAACAGTGTGTTACACAGAGAACTGTATGGACTGAACAGTGTGTTACACAGAGAGCTGTATGGACTGAACAGTGTGTTACACAGGGGGCTGTATGGACTGAACAGTGTGTTACACAGAGAACTGTATGGACTGAACAGTGTGTTACACAGAGAGCTGTATGGACTGAACAGTGTGTTACACAGGGGGCTGTATGGACTGAACAGTGTGTTACACAGGGGGCTGTATGGCTGAATAATGTGTTATACAGGGGGCAGTATGGACTGAACAGTGTGTTATACAGGCGGCAGTATGGACTGAACAAAGTGTTATACAGGGGGTTGTATGGACTGAACAGTGTGTTACACAGTGGGTTGTATGGACTGAACAGTGTGTTACACACAGAGCTGTATGGACTGAACAGTGTGTTACACAGGGGGCTGTATGGACTGAACAATGTGTTACACAGGGGGCTGTATGGACTGAACAGTGTGTTACACAGGGGGCTGTATGGACTGAACAGTGTGTTACACAGGGGGCTGTATGGACTGAACAGTGTGTTACACAGAGAGCTGTATGGACTGAACAATGTATTACACAGAGAGCTGTATGGACTGAACAATGTATTACACAGAGAGCTGTATGGACTGAACAGTGTGTTATACAGGGGGTTGTATGGACTGAACAGTGTGTTATACAGGGGGGCTGTATGGACTGAACAGTGTGTTACACAGGGGGGCTGTATGGACTGAACAGTGTGTTAGACAGGGGGCTGTATGGACTGAACAGTGTGTTACACAGGGGGCTGTATGGACTGAACAGTGTGTTACACAGGGGGCTGTGCAGTGTGTTTCATGAGCTATTGAAATGAATGAAGCACACACCAATCAGCCATTTGTGTCACGTCTCACATGTGCTTTGATAAGCCATGGTTTGTGACTGCTGGATTATGTAAAGGGTCACAACCTGAAGTTTGTAGAAGCATGCCATTAATTCTGAAAGTGCTGTACAACGTGTTGTTTTTAGAACTATTATTTGTATGTGGGTAATAACAGAAAAAATGGTACACAGCCTTTAGCATCTTCCAGTTCCGACAGCACCTCCCAAACCCACGACCTCTACCACCTAGAAGGACAAGAGCAGCAGGTACATGGGAACAACACCACCTGCACGTTCCCCTCCAAGTCACCACCATCCCGACTTGGAAATATATCGCCGTTCCTTCATCATCACTGGGTCAAAATCCTGGAACTCCCTTCCTAACAGCACTGTGGGAGAACCTTCACCACACGGACTGCAGCGACTCACCACCACCTTCTCGAGGGCAATTAGGAATGGGCAATAAATGCTGGCCTCGCCAGCGACGCCCACATCCCATGAACGAATAAAGAAAAACGCTGTTTCTTTCTCCACAAACGCTGCCTGACTTGCTGAGCTTCTCCAGCATTTTCTGTTTTTATTATAGAAAAAATGCTGATATATTTTGTGAAATGTGTAACCCAGTAATTTCTTTGTTATGACATTCTGTCATACACGGGCAATAAACCTGTAATTATTAATCCTGCCACCTGACTTGCCCATTATTTTTAACTATGTGCTCCACACTGTCTTATTCAAGTACAAATGCAAAGCCAATATTTCTTATGGATCAAACTGTACTGCTTGAAAAAGCTCATTTGATTATTTCTGTAATCTTAAATATTTCTACTGCTACAAGGAGAAATTATTATAGAGTTATAAGCAGAGACTATGGCAGAGACTAGTGTACTGCTACAGGCAGAGATTACTGTACTGCTACAGGCAGAGATTACTGTCCTGCTACAGGCAGAGACTATTGTATAGCTACAGGCAGAGATTAATGTACTGCTACAGGCAGAGACTAGTGTATTGCTACATTCTGGGATTATTGTACAGCTACAGGCAGAAATGATTGTACAGCTACAGGCAGAAATTATTGTACAGCGACAGGCAGAGACGATTGCACTGCTGCAAGCAATGACTAATGCACAGTTAAAGGCAACTCCCATAGATTACCGCAGGTGTGCTCTTTGGACTTAACAGCATCATCATTATATAAGATACTGATCTTTTGTTTTGTTAGCATTGAGTCTTAAACCCCGAGTTTGACTCCCCTGTCCCCAGGCTCACAGAGACCCTGGTGAATCATCAGCAACAGTATAAGGCCAGGCATACCAGACTTCTGACTGACAGTCTGGGGCCAACCTGCGGATCATTGCTTGCGCCCCGAAGATTTCAGGCCAGATAAATTTTTTAATATTTATTAAAGCGGTCCCTTACAATGGAGGAGTGAAGGGGGCAGTTTTTCAACTTTTCCGGAGAGGGAGGAAAGCAAAATCCACCCCCCCAGACCCGGCATAGTACGCCGCACTATGCGGCCTCTTCAGTAGGCGGGGGTCTGACATACATCCTTCATGATGTGGATGCCTTCCATTGGCTTTCACGGTTGTAAACCTCCCCCCGACCCCAGAGAGGCCACCAGGATCAGCGGCAGAGGTTCCGGCGGACAGGCCCTGCTACTCACCCTGAAATACATCCACTGCCGTGGATTCTCAGCCCTCTTATGGCATCCTGGAGGCACCTGCTCTAACTTACAGTGGATGGGGGAGTCAGCCGTGGCTCGACGATAGCATTCTCGCCTCTGAGTCAGAAGGCCATGGGTTCAAATTCCACTCCGCAGACTTGAGCACAAAATCTAGCTCGGTGCTCCCCTGCAGTACAGAGGGAGTACTACGTTTTCGAAGGTACCGTCTTTCAGATGTAAAGTTAAACCGAGGCCCCGTCTGTTATAAATTGGATAGCCATGTGGTTAAGGATAGAATACTAGAGCCTGGTCTTCAGTTGCTTCCAAGCCTTTATTCACAGAGATTCCCCTTATACATACATCATACCCTAGATAAGCTCATATAAAAAGGATACGAGAGTTCCCAATTGACACACACCACCTGAATACAATTAACACTCATTGATATAAATCACATGATGCAATTAACACTGTCTGTGCTCTCAGGTGGACATAAAGGACCAAATGACACTTATTCGAAGAAGTGCAGGGGGATTCTTCCCGGTGTCCTGGGCAATATTTTTTCCTCAACCAGCATCTAAAACAGATTATCTGCTCATTATCACTTTGCTGTTTGTGGGACCTTGTTGTGTGCAAATTATCTGCCGTGTTTCCTACATTACAACAGTGGCTACACTTCAAAAAGTACTTTGTTGACTGTAAAGCACTTTGGGACATCCTGAGGTCATGTAAGGCGCTATATAAATGCAAGTTCGTTCTTTCTTTCTTTCTTTCTATGAAGTAGTTAATAGCTACAGTACCTGGTTGCTCTTTCATTTTGCTGTGTGACAACAAACCTTATTTGCTTCAGTGAATAGCTTAATTGTTTATCAGCATATTACATCTCAGTCTACTCTTGGATATCACATTTCAGTTCTGAGTTAAGAATTCTCTCCAGACACTGAACTATTAACTCAAGGTGAGATCAAATTATGTATCTGTTACGGCTCCAGGTGAGATCAAATTATGTATCTGTTACGGCTCCAGACATATATTTTCAACAATTTTCCAGGAATGGTTATATGTGGAATGGGGACGGGTAAATATCAAATTGATTTTTGTCAGTGACGTGGGTGTGCAGAAGATCAGAGGCAGTCTGTGAGTTTTCACTCACCAGCCTCATTAAAATGGTGTGCAGCCAGCAACACTCAGTATGACTTTCTAGCAGGAAACATCAAGGAGCTAGCGAAAATGTAATAATTGAAGTCAGGCCAATTATAAACATGGGAGCATTGTACTCATAAACTGGAGATGCCAGGGGCCCTAAGCCAAGCTTCTTTAACTTATAAAATGGAATTCTGGCACAATTAGTGACAGTGACAGTGACAGCAGCAGCTTGCATCACAACCATCAATAGCCAGTCAGAAAGAGACCCAAAAGAGACAAATGCTATGACTGTCCTACTGGAAGAAGTTAAAAAGAAAGACTTGCATTTATATAGTGCCTTTCACGACCTCGGGACGTCCCAAAGCGCTTTACAGCCAATGAGGTACTTCTCAAGTGCAGTTACTGTTATAATATAGGGAAATGCGGCAGCCAATATGAGCACTGCAAGGTCCCACAAACAGCAAAGGGATAATGACCAGATAACCTGTTTTTAGTGATGCTGGTTGAGGGATAAATGTTGGCCAGGACTCCGGGGTGAACTCCCCTGCTCTTCTTCGAATAGTGCCATAGAACTTTTTACGTCCACCTGAGATAGTTTAACGTCCCATCCAAAAGACAGCATAAAACAACAATACTTTGCGTTTATATGGTGCCTTTAACTTCAGGAAGCATTCCAAGGGGCTTCACAAATAACCCTAAAGAAACGGATGATAAGCCAGAGATTAGAAAGGGTGACCAAAAACTTAGTTGAAGAGATGGGTTTTGAGAAGGTTTTTAAAGGTGGAGAGCGAGGTGGAGGAGTGGGTGTGGTATAGGGCTGGAGGAGATCACAAAGATAGGGAGGTTGAGATGAGAATGTTGAGGGATTTATAGATGAGAACAAAGATTGTAATTAGATGCATTGAAGGAAAGGAAGCCAATGCAGGTCAGCGAGGATGGTGATGATGAGTGAGAAGGACTTAATGCAGGATAGATAATGTAGAGTAGAGTTTTGGACAAGTTGGAGTTTATGGAAAATCGGAGGCCAGCAAGGAGAGCTTTGGAAGAGCCAATTTTGGAGGTGACAAAGGCATGTTTAAGGGTTTTAGCAGCAAAGGGGTTGAGGTATAGGAGAGGCGGGCAATGTTATGGAGGTGGAAATAATCAGTCTTGGTGATGGAGAGGATGTGGGATTTTAAGCCCAGATCAGGATCAAAAAGGGTGCCAACGTTACAAAGGTGCACCTGAGTCAATGGCAAGGGAACAGAGCTTGTAACGGGGAGGGGGGGGGTGGGGGGGGGGGAGGGAGCTGAAGACGATGGCTTTGGTCTTCTCGATATTGAGCCAGAGGAGGTAACAGTCATTCAAGATTTGATGCCCAGAAAAGCAGTTTGACAGCACATTGGCAGTTGAGGTGGTCAAGTGAGGCAATGGAGAGGTAGAGTTGGGTGTCATCAGCATTTATGTGGAAGGTGACCATATACCTACAGATGTCCCCAAGAGACAGCGGGGTGTCCGAGTGTTTTTTCCATGGGCAAATGATGAGAATAGTGGGATTGGAAGAGGGTAGGGAATGTGGGTGGTCAGAGCCAGTCTGGAAAGAGATTGAGACTTCAAGTGCAGAGAGATTATGAGAGATGACAAGGTCAAGGGGTGACAGAGGATATGGGCAGGAGTGAAGGGTGAGATTGAGAAAGGACAGGAGGTGATGAATTCGGAGGAAAGTGGTCCACGGAAGTTGAGGTAAATATTGAGGAAGAGGATTAGTTCAGAGCTAAGACTAAGAGAAGAGTGAAGGGAGAGGAAGTCAGCTTGGGGCTCATTAAATTAGGGTTCAATCTGGGTATGGTAGTGTCATGGTTATGGTACTGGACTAGCAATCCAGAAATAGTGAGTTCAAATCCCATCAAGGCAAGTTGTGAAATTGAATTCAACAAATCAGGTAATTTCTGGGCTGGCACCAGAATATAAATGAACATGGAAACTTCCAGATGTCATAGAAACTCAACCTGCCAGTCCTGCCTAGTCTGGCCTACATGTGCCTCCAATCTCACAGTAAGCAAACCCTTTCAAGTGACCAAGAAAACCACTAAATTGTAAAAATAATTGTTCTGAAACAAAAAAAGGCCCATCATCACCTTCTTAGGGCATTTGGGGATGGGTAATAAATGTGGCCTCGCCAGCAACACTCACATCCTGAGAACAAATAAAAATCTATAATGCCGTTTTTCTCAAAAAAGATCTGTTTCTAATAGTCTGCCTGTGGCAAAATATTGTATTAAAAATGTATATCATACCCGATGCCATTCATTGAAAAGAGACAGTTTGTCACTGCACTGCTACAACAATGCCCTGATGTACTCGATTTAAGCTTCTGCAGATGTCCTTTGAGTGGACATGGACTTGGATTATTCTGACTTTATTCCGATTTCCACCCCCCCTGCTTCTGCTGGTCCTTTACTACCTCCCCTTTAGTCCGGTTTCATCGGATATTCTGAGTTACTGTGAAAGTGTTAATGCACAACTGCCGACATTCCCTTTGGTTTTCTCTGTCGACTAACCCACATAACAGAATAATGATTCCCCCCCACCCCCCCACAAATTGTAAAGAGAAGTCAGGATTCAATTCTCAACAACTTGCATTTATATAGCGCCTTTAACGTAGTAAAACATCCCAAGGCGCTTCACAGGAGCGTAATCAAACAATAATTGACACCAAGCCAAAGAAGGGGACATTGGGAGGGGTGACTAAAAGCTTGATCAAAGAGGTAGATTTTAAGGAGTGTCTTAAAGAAGGAGAGAGAGGGGGAGAGGCGGAGAGGTTTAGGGAGGGAATTCCAGAGCTTAGGGCCTAAGATAAATAAAGATGAGGAAGTCCGGCTCACCTTAACACATTCGCAGACCCCATTACAGCATCCAACTGTTTCTTAAATGATTCTATAGTTTTTGCCTCATTATACTGTTGTAACCCATTCCATGTGTTGATCACTCTTTGTGCAAAGAACTTCCTAATATCAGCCCTAAATTTGCTGTTCGCAAGTTTGAACCTGTACACCTTCTCCTATGATTATGGTTTACCTTGAAGTAGTGTTCTAGATCTACCTTTTCTCTACCATTTTCTACCTTATATTTCTCTATAAGTGGTCTTCTCAGTCATCTTCTTTCAAGGCTGAAGAGTCTTTCCTCTCAGTTCAGTCCTCTGATGCTAGAGACCGATGGCTCTTCTCTGCACTGTCTCCAATGGCTGGATGTCGCCTTTACGTCTTGGTAACCAAAATTGGACATGCTATGGAGATGCAGTTCATGCTGAGCGTTGTACAGTGTGAGCGTGACGTTCTCCCACTTCTACTCTACTCATCTGGCAATATTGTTCAGCATTCTATTTGCTTTGTTGATTGCTACTCCATAGTGACTGGGACTATGCGCTGGGTCTACGAAAACCTCTAGATTTCTTTCAAATTCACTATTCGCTATTTCAGCACCATCCATAGAGTACATATGTCAACCAGTTTTTACCACAGTTACCCAGGCAGGCGTGTGGTATGAGAAGCATTGCTGATTTAAGAGGATGTGGAGGAGAAGTGGGGGGGGGGAAGACCCCATTAAATTCACAAACGTGCAGATAAACCTTTGTTCTTCTGAGTTACGACTTTCACAGCGTCGCTGAGTCATTTATTTCTAGTATTCCACTGCTTTTCTGAATATAACTGCAGTGCCCACTGCTTATAGCGGGCACGTTGGTGTTGACTCGATTTGCCCGTTATAGGGGGTGGACGGTATAACAAGGAGGAGGAGGGCAGGAGGCAGAGGTGCGACTTTGTGGGACTGTAGCACTGACCTTTCGTCCAACTGAATGGGAGACACAGCAAGAAAGGAAAGCAGGAGAGGAAAACAAAACAAACTCTCAAGCAGCTGCCGGAAGATGAGAAATGCATGAGGGCCGAAAACCCTTAGTTTGTCGACGCAGGAAAACCTGTTCAAAGAAAAATTCTATGACAAAGTCTGCCCGAAATAGCTGGCATGCTTAATGCGTTATAAGTGACGCCATCATAATTGTACTGGCAAATGGTTAGTGGCATTTGCCCGATAGAGGCTGTTGCCATAGATAAGCACGGATGGTGTAAGTGGTGGGGACTGTATACATCTGACATAGGGTTAATTCAGGAATAAAGCTCTCATTGAGTGCAATCAAGTCCTTCATAAAGGGATTTGGAGATTTTTTTTGGACAGGATAGTGAACATAAATTTGAGGGTCAATTCCGGTCACTAGAATAATGAGCTGGCCTCACCAGATGCTGTGGAGCCAGCTCGTGAATATCATTATCGTACGCTCCCCTTTTAACTTGAGCCTCGTGCAGGGAGCGTAATGAAGGGGCTCTGCGAATTTCACAGCACCGCAGCCCTTAAAGCTAAGCGGTTGCGTATACAGGGATAAATATGTGGCTGCCCATTTAAAGGCTCAAACATGGCTCCCGCAAGATTTTGGCCTTTGTAAAGATTGTATAGGCAGGCAAAGAAATGACAAGAGAGGCTGAAAGGATGGGCAACATAAAATGGTGGCATGAAATAGAGTCTTTGGGCACATGCCAGTGTGGTGCTGCCCTCGATCCTCTGTTTGATGGCTGCTAAAGTGCACATGCTATCACGGGAGATAGACGCGAGGAGATTGCTGTGTTTGGAACTGAAAGGGCACCCTCCCTATGCCTGGCGGGAGGTGGCAAGCAGGTTTAATGCTGTCTGCAGGACCTGTGGACAGATGCGGGACAAGACGGCGCACTTTAAAGAATCTGGCATGGCAAGACTACCCCAAGAGTACCATGCTGTAAAGTGTTGCCTGACAACCTGTTCCAAATTTACTGCTCTCCCAAGCCCTCGCACAACCTTACAGCTCTTTTATTGCATCTCATGGATAACCATATCTCAGCAGTCAAGATGCAGAGTACAATCAAAAGCCTTGCTGCACTCACATTTTCCAAGGGCTTCAGATTGATCACATGACAAGCATCAGTACCCCCCCCCCCCACACTTTTTTGTGAAGTGCACCAGTGTAGTGATATTGGTCAGCCATCCTGCTATTCAGTGGGAAAGGAGATAGGATGGTATAACGTCCCCTCTTCACTCCCCCTCATCTCCTCCTCCTTAGTTCAATCATCTCTTTGCCCTCTGCTCGATATGAATACTGCACTTGGTCTTGACTCTGTGTATGCAATGCCATGGAATATCAACTAGTCTCTAATATGTCAGCTGTTTTGACAATAGGACTGAACTGATTTTTTCAAACTGCTGTATTTTGTTGCAAATACAACTATTATTTTTATGACCAACAATACTTAGGAACACAGGAACATTAGGAACAGAAGTAGGCCATTTAGCTCCACCATTCAATTAGATCACAGCTTATCTGCATTTCAGTTATCCCACTTTAGCTCCATAATCCCTTGATACCCTTACCTAACAAAAATCTATCTATCTCGGCCTTGAAAGCTCCAATTGACCCATCATCCACAGTCTTTGGTGGGGGGGCAGAGAGTTCCAAATTTTGACTACCCTTTGTATGAGAAAGTGCTTTCTCATTTCATTCCTGAATGGCCTACCTCTAATTTTAAGATTGTGTCTCCTTGTTCTTGAATTCCCCCATCAGAGGAAATAGTTTCTCCGTATCTGCTCTATCAAATCATTTTAACATTTTAAACACCTCAATCAGATTGCCACTCAATCTCCTAAATTCACTGAAATACAAGCCAAGTTTATGCAACCTGTCCTCATAATTTAACCCGCCAAGCCCTAGTATCATTCTGGTGAAACTGCCCTGCACCCCCTCCAAGGCCAATATATCCCTACTGAACACAGTACTCCAGATAGGGTCTGACAACGGCTCTATACAACCAAAGCACAACACTCTTGCCTTTGTATTCCATTTGTCTCATTAGGGTCTACTTTACATTTTATACGTAGTGGTGTTGCACACGGTAAGTCAAAGAATATGGTCATTCTCTTACCTGTCTTTTTTTCAGATGTGTCCAATGTTGGCAAGGCCACATTTATTGCCCATTCCCAGTTGCCATGAGAAGAAGCTGGTTGCGAGCCTTCTCCTTGAACCACTGCAGTCCTTGTGCTGATGGTACTCCCATAATGGTGTTAGGTAGGGAATTCCAGGATACAGGCTCAACAACGATGAAGGAATGGCGATATACATCCAAGTCAGGATGGTGTGTGGCTTGGAGGAGAACTTGGAGATTATGATGTTCCCACAACATTGCTGCTCATCCTTCTCGGTAGTACATGTCATGGGTGAGTTGCTGAAGTGCATCCTGTAGGTTCTACACACCGCAGCCGCAGTGTGCTGCTGGTTGAGGCGGTGGATATTGCATCCGGTATCAGTGAACTTCTCTGTGCTGGATGGTGTCGAGCTTTTTGAGTGTTGTAGCCGCGCTCATCCAGGTGAGCGGTGAGTATTCCATTACACTCCTGACTTGAGCCGTGTAGCCGGTGGTGAGGCTTTGAGGGGTCAGGAGGTGAGCCACCCGATTCCCTGCTCTTGTACTCTCAGTGTTGATATAGCTGAAACAGTTAAGCTTCTTGTCAGTGATAAGCCCCAAGATGTTGTTAGTGGGGGGCTCGACAATGGTGGTGCCATTGAAGCTCAGAGCTCAGAGAGAGGTGATTGGGCTTCTTCTTGTTGGAGATGGTCAATGCCTGGCACTTATGTGGTGTGAATGCTATCTGTAACTTGTCAGCCCAAGCCTGGAAGGTGTCCAAAAATTTGTTAGGCATGGGCTGCTTCATTATTGGAGGCGTCATCATCATGTTGCTGTTTCTCGCTCTGCCTCTCCTTTTCTACTTCTGCCTTTCTCCCTAACTCTTCTTTTTGTTTCTCTCTCTATTTGAATGGCTATAGGCTGTTTTTTCCATTGGGAAATATGGAAAATGTGGACCTCAGTGGATCAAATTCCATCTCTTTCCACCATCATTATTCTTTCCCACTCCTTCGCTTGCTGTGTCCCCTATCCCTTCAACTTCTCACTATCCCCTTCCCTTCCCACCACCAATCATCAACATAAGATAGTCACTAATAAATCCAATAGGGAATTCAGGAGAAAATTCTTTACCCAGAGAGTGGTAAGAATGTGGAACTCACTACCACAAGGAATAGTTGAGGCAAATAGCATAGATGCATTTAAGGGGAAGCTAGATAAGCACTCGAGGGAGAAAGGAGTAGAAGGGTATGCTGATAGGGTTAGATGAAGTAAGGAGAGAGAGAGAGAGAGGAGGCTCATGTGGAGCATAAATGCCAGCATAGACCAGTTGGGCTGAATGGTCTGTTTCTGAGCTGTAGGCTCGATGTAACATCCCCTCACTACCCCTCCTCACTTCAATCGTAACTCCTACCATTTCCCTTTGAACTATCCACTCAACATTGCTTTCAGAATTACATTTACTTGAGTTTATTAAATAAAATCAAAGTAGGATGAAGAAAGACGTTCTGTTTGGCACTTGCTCTATCTGTCTTACAGGTTCCAATAATTAGAATATTGACATTTTCTAACTGCCAGGTGAAATAATTAAAGGCTTATTATTTGTTTCAAAATTCAACTCATGTCTTTTTTTGAAGAATAAACCAAAACTAGAATGAATTGGAAAGACACCCTGACCCAGGCCTGCTGCTTGGCTGTTGCACTGCTGGAATTGAGGCTGGCCCACCCAGTTCCACCTGCTCCAGAGAGGTCTCCCTCCGACACTGGCTGTACTTCCATCCTGGGGTCACTAACACATGGAAGACCAGCTTTGAGACATCCTGAGGTCATGAAAGCCGCTAAATAAATGCAAGTCATTTTTTTAGATGCCCTGCAGTGAGTACTTAAGCAGTGGCACTATAGGGACAAGTCAGGTTAGCAGCTAAAATCACAACTGTGCTCCAGACCACAAACTAGGGGGAGTCTGGACTATATTTTAATATTTAGTATTTTTATTCCCATGAGCAACATCATTGAAGATCCACTAATATATTAAATACAGTCAGTATATATCAGAAATAATCGTTTTTATTACAGCTTCCTCTACTCTGAATAGTTTAGAGTATATAGTTTATATTATAAATCAGACACGCGGTATTTGTTACTGTGAATTAAAGGAGCTTTCAAATCCTGCCTTTCTGAAATGTGTTTGGATTACTTTGGACACAGATGAACACTATTAGACTAAGTGACAGCAAAGCTATTTATTGGAGCTCTTACAGCTCAGTTGGCTCAGCCAGCAGTGGTTTGGTTTACAGAGCAGATGTTTGAGGAAGGAGCAGACTACAGCTCCTTCCCTAATACATCTCAGTGAAGTCTCAGACACACAACGAGGCTGGGAACATACGGAGAGATGCTAAACTGCGATCCCGTTGTCAAATAAAGTCACTCTGTGGAACCGAATTATATTAAAGCGAGCAGATATCTGTGTGATTACAGGGAGTGATGACTGTGAGTGTGCTACAAGGCAATATTACACTTCAGGGGTTTGAGTGGCAGCATAAAGTAATGATAGAGAAGCCAGAGTAATTTATAAACATTACCTGAACTCAGAGTGTCACAAGCTCAAGCACAATCTCAAAGCAATGATTACTTTTCTGATTATATATCCAATGTTGTACTATTTTCCCTTTCCTGTGTTGCTTGACCTGAGTTGCTATCTTCCTTTGCCGGTGCTGCTGTCCTCTCACATCATCAGCAAATCTTTCTTGTTTCTTTCTCCCCTCTTGCATATTCTCCACAATCACGCACGTGAACACACAAGTTATAAAAGTGAAATAATTCATCTAACTGTTCCCAGCCACAATGATTGTCCCCCCTTCCCCCCCGCCACAATCCCGAGACTTCACTGAGATGTATTAGAATGGAGATGGAGCCTTCTCCTTCTCTCAAACCTCTGCTCCATAAACCTAAGCTTTTGGAAACATGCCCAGGATAACAAAGAGAAGAACATGTTGGTTAGTGGGGTAGAAATTTACTACGGGTGGCAGCACAAAGTCAACACAGCCGTATTTTGGACAGGGCATATAATGGGCAGGGCGTATAATGGACAGGGCGTATACTGGACAGGGCGTACAACGGGTAGGGTGTACAACGGGCGGGGCGTAACATGAGCAGGGCGTATACGGGCAGCTGGTGCGATACCGCCCACTTTGCACTACCACCTAAGCCAACTTTCTACCACGATTAGTGTCTCGATCTTACCTGTACCTCTGCAGGAATTTTCTTTTGAAAAGTGCAAGAAGGTCACAACATTGGATCTTCATTTTAGGTTTTTAATAATCAAGCAAATTTATTGAACAGAAACAAACAAATGATTATATAACAATAGAAATTATTCTGACTAGATTCTTAGAAGGATAATAAAGGGTCTAGTCAGAGTAGATAGAGAGAAACTGTTCCCATTGGCGGAAGGGTCAAGGACCAGAGGTCATAGATTTAAGGTGATTGACAAAAGAACCAAAGGTGAAATGAGGAAAAATGTTTTTACGCAGCGAGTGGTTAGGATCTGGAATGCACTGCCCGAGGGGTTGGTGGAGGCAGATTCAGTCATGGCTTTCAAAAGGGAATTGGATAAGTACTTGAAAAGAAAACATTTCCAGGGCTACGGGGAAAGAGCAGGGAGTGGGACTAGCTGGATTGCTCTTGCATAGAGCTGGCACGGACTCGATGGGCCGAATGGCCTCCTTCCGTGCTGTAACCTTTCTATGATTCTATGATAATAACAAATGCCCATAATCTCTATACCATCTTACATTTCTTTTGAATGAACTCTTTATATAAATAGTGATTCTTTTCTTATATCTCTCACCACTGCAAGGACTTCACTGGTCAGACCTAATTCTGAAGGTTTCAAACCAATTACCTTTGATTTGAATAATTCAATTTACTTAAATACTCCTGAAAACATTACCCGGGCTTTCTGGATTGAAATAAATCACAACTCAACTCAAAAAAGGAGGCATCAGTCATACACACAAATGAGCCATATTTGAATTAACTGGCTTGGTTCCTCTCTCAAGCCTGTAACTTTAGAGACATCCAACTAAACCCTGCAACATTTGTATCAATTTAGGCTGAGGACAAGAAATGTAACTGCGGTTCACTTATAAACTCCTTATGTATTGACTTAAAGGGACAGGCACCAAGCCAAAACTAGACTTCTATTTTTGTCACAGAGCCAGTCTTTCTGATTGATACCTTTGTGTTAATATCAAATTAAAATTTTTGCATTAACAAATAGTGGAGTAAAGGAAGTTCCCTGACTGTTCCGTCTAACCTGAAAGTTGTTTTATATGATTGACAATGGCAGTGTAGAATGAAGATAGTTGTATGATAAAGAACACATTTATTTAGCTCTGAAGTCTTTCCCATTTTTTATCAACTAGCATGTAACGACAAACGCTATTATTTTTTCATTCGTTTTCTTCTCCCACTCTCACCCCACTGTCTTCCTCAACTGCAATTTTCTGCTTCTCCAGTTTCATTTCTCTCAGTCAGTCCCAGGCAGAACTTGTGTATGTGTTAGATAATGTCATCAAGGGTTATGGAGCAAAGGCAGGTCAATGGAGTTGAGGTACTGATCAGCCATGATCTAACTGAATGGCAGAACAGGCTTGAGGGGCTGAATGGCCTCCTCCTGTTCCTACGGTCCTATGATCAGGAGAAGCTGAGAGCAGCACTCTGCGGGGGGAGAAACCTGGGGCGTCATTTTAGCACCCGCTATCGGGTGCGTTCCTGGCGGGGGGGGCTCCGAAAATCGGAGAATCCCGGCGCGGTACCGGAGCCCGCCCCGAACCCGCGCACTTCCGGGTTCCCCGCTGACGCGCCGGCGTGCGCGCGCTGCCCCCGCTGGTGGGAATCCCGCAGGCAATTAAAGCAAGCGGGATGCCACTTGACGGTATTTATTTAGGTATTTCAGGTCATTAACTGACCTGATTAAAGGATTATGTGGGATTTTAGAGCAATCTGGGACTGTTTCCCACAATGGGGGAAACACTCCCAGGTCAAATGGATGTGTTGCAGCTGTCAGCCTGTGGCAGCTGCAAAGGTCCATTTGACAGGTGGTGGGGGGAGACCCTCACCCATTGCAGGAGGCCACTCTGTCACTTGGGACAAAGTTTGGCCTCCACCACCCTCCTCCTGACAGTCAAAGTCACCAACCTGCACACTTACCCCGGGGTCCAGAGACATGTACCTACCTTGCGGACCCCCTCAGATGTACATCTTGCGGATGGGGGCCGCCGTAGCTGCAGTCATGACCTCCTCGGAGGGCGAACAGCATCACCAGCCTCACCAGCCTCGCCATCCACGCCGTCCATCTCTGACATGTGGAGCTCCACAACAGAGTGCTGTGACACATCCACCTGTACAGCAGGAAGGAGGGCTACCGCAGAGAGAGATGCGTCGCAGAGGGCACTACCCTCGCCACAGGGTCCACAGACCGAGGCTCAGCTTCCTGGACCTCTCTGAGCAGCAGTGCACACGGAGGCTCAGAGTCACTCGACATGTAGTCGTGGACATCTGCAGCCTCTTTCATGCCGAGCTGCTCCTGGCTGGCCCGAGCACCATCTTCTTACCTGTCGCTGTCAAAGTCACCACTGCCCTCAACAACTTCTCCTCCGCATCCTTCCAGGGTGCAATCGGGGACATCGCCGACGTCTCTCAGTCGTCTGCGCAGAAGAGCCCTGCAAATACACCTACACCCACTCTGCAGTGACACAATGGGTGGCATCAGTTGTGGGTCCTCATAGTGATCCTCAGGAGAGGGCATTATTGCACAAACCAGACAGGATTCGCGAAGACATGGCAGTAGTGGTGCCAATATAATATGTAATGTGAGTTGGTCAGAAATTCAATATAAGTAACACCCATGACAAACCCTCAGACACCCTTGTGCATCCCCTTCATGCTCACGACACATTTGCCTTACGCTGCTTACTGCACATATGTGATGCATGCCCTGTGGCTGCAGCACAGGTAGTGGCAGGTTGAGTGAGGCTGGCCGTGAAAGAGATGCACGAGAGGGTGAGTATGAGAGAGAGCCATGAGATTGTATGAGGATTGGGTTGAGTGGTAGTGGCGGGATGAGTACTGGCGAGGTGAGTAGGTGCAGGTAAGATGAGGATGAGGTTTGAGTGGGTATGAGGGGTGATGTGACAGAGCTGTGTGGCAGTGCTGAAGGAGATGTGGGGTGGGGGCAGTGATGTGGCAGACGGAGTGTAGGGGAAAGACTACGTGTACTCACTTTGGCTGACCTACTGAGGTCATTGGAGCGCCTCCTGCACTGTATGCAGGTGGGCGATATGTTGGTTGCGCTGGTGACCTCCTCTGCCACCTCGAGCCAGGCCTTCCTGGTGGCAGAGGCAGGCCGCTTCCTCCCGCCCGCCAGGAGGAAGATCTCTGTCCTCCCCCTCCTCCTCACCCCATGTATTGATACCTGGAGTGAGGCATCATAAAACTGGGAGCAGCCTTCCCCCTGGGCTGCTCCATGCTGTAATTTTTGCTATTTGTTGCAGCATCTGTCAGTGGAGGACTGCCCCTTTAAATAGAGCGCCTCCAGCTGACAGATCTTACTGCGCATGCGCAGCCCGCCCGACGCGCAGATCAGCAGTGGGGAACCCGGAGGAGCAGGTAAGTGGATCCAATTAGTGGATTGGATGCTACAATCGCGTGGGAAACTCACTAATTTCACCGGGCCATAGCCCCCCCGCCGAGAACCCGCAGCCCTGCTGACATCGGGCCCCTGGAGTTGCACTTTTGAAGGGGAGAAGCTGGAACCAGTGCTTTTGGTGTTGGTGGGTAGGGGTAAGGGGGTGAAGGGGTGGATGGGAGCCAGGAACAAAACCTGGGGGGAAAGAGAAAGGGGTGAAGCCAGGAGAAGCATTTTGTTAGGGGGGAAACAGGAAAGCTTGGAGTACTTGGTGACCTGGCCAATATTTATCCCTCAACTATCATCACTAAAAACAGATCATCCAGTCATTATCACATTACTGTTTGTGGGACCTTGCTGTGCATAAATTGGCTGCCACATTTTCTGCATTACAACAGTGACTTCACCTCAAAAGTATTCAATTGGCTGTAAAGTGCTTTGTGAAGTCCTGAGGGCATTAAAGGTGCTGTATATAAATATAACTTCTTTCTTCTTCTTTTACTGTGTTGAAAACCCAAAATGTCTTCAATTTCCCTTTTCTCAGATGAAAAATCTATCAATTCTGAAGTACATAAATGTGTTTAAAATGAACCAGAATGCACCGTTTGCAATTTTCCCACCAGCGCATTCCCCCCAATCCTCCTCGAAATGTATCTCTAGTTGGAGAGGAGGTGGGCAGCATTGGAAGGACTGTCACAATTCAAAGTTTTCTGCCTACAGCCCTGACTGGAATGATCCTCTAGTCAATAACATCTGGTTTGCAAGGTATTTTATTTTGAACAGCATGAATTAAAACTTTTTTCTCTCAGTAACAGATCAGCTGCCGTTACTGCAAGAAAGACGTTTTAAATTATTAAGAAAAAGAATCAATTCTCAAAAATGGAAATTAGAGAGTAGTTTTCAATGAAACTGAGCAAAATCCCCTTCCTCTGGGATGAAAATTTGTAATACCCACAATTAACATGGATTACAAAATACTGGAAATTGCACCAAATAAAGTTCCTGAGTCTATTTTTCAGGGAGAAGTTGTTTGCCTTCAGATCCCTCCAGAAAATAAATCTTGTGCCTACAACACTTGTATCACTATCAGTCTTTCATATATTTAAAGTGAAGGAATGTATGGCATATCCACACCTTAAGTTACCAGCACATATCCCACTACATTCTCAGTGTAATTACTTGTTTTCACCAGTCATAAACGTCTATTTAGGGCCATTTTTTGAGTTGTTAGCCTTTTAGGGGCAGCATCAGCTTTTTTGAAGCTGTCATTGGACTATCTGGAACGGCCGCTTCGGTGAGGTATCTGTGGGCAGTCAGTACCATGAAATTATTCTCGTTTCCTCTGGACCCAGCAGGAAAGTCAGGGTCTCTACTGTCCCGGGCTCCCATCCCCAATCCCAGCCACGAGACCCTCACAACAATGACCCCTCCCCTCTTTCCCTTACTTGCTGCTGGCAGCCTTCTCCTGGTGCTGGCGGGAGGCCTCTGGGCCTCTCCATCTTCCTCCGCCCCATCACCCAGCTGCCACTTTCTGCCTGGAACAGGCAAGCAGCTGACTGGTATCCAAAAGAGGGCTGACAGCTAAAATCTGCCGGGCCTCTTCGGAGATCCCTGCGCAGATTTGCCGTCCGCTCCCGCCAGTTTCCCACCGGGAGTTAAAAATTGGCCCTTCGGTCGTATTTGGTTTAAAACGAACGCCATATTTAGCCATCCCCAGCAGTGACATTAATCACATGAAGGGCCATCTCTGGACAGTATCCACAAGCAGATGGAGCCAAGTCCCTGTGCCTGGAGCTACACTGATTGCTTTGATTAAACAAATTATACATCCATGAGATGACGGCAGCAGGTACAGCTATAGCACTGATCAAACATAGCAGTTGATCGAGGCACGAAACCACGATGGGAGTTTAATTAGATGAGTAAAATCCCAAGAAAGGAGGTAATGCAGGGAGAGAACAAACCAATGCACTGACAGATTAACTTGAATAATTTACATGTTTACCCATTTTTAATCCAATGAAATCTTTCAAAATCTTTTTGTAAGCACATTGTCGTTATGATTAATTGAAGAAATGAGAAACAGAATTCTGACTTTATTGAATATTCACATTGATAGCATTGTTTGAACAGCGGAAGATTACAATTTATTTGTCCATTTATTTATTTATTCATTAGGATTCTGTACAATGGGAGTTTATGAGAAGGGGTTTGGTCCAGTAGGATTCTGTACAATGGGAGTTTATGAGAAGGGGTTTAGTCCAGTAGGATTCTATACAATGGGAGTTTATGAGAAGGGGTTTAGTTCATTATGATTCTGTACAATGGGAGTTTATGAGAAGGGGTTTGGTCCAGTAGGATTCTATACAATGGGAGTTTATGAGGAGGGGTTTGGTCCAGTAGGATTCTGTACAATGGGAGTTTATGAGAAGGGGTTTAGTTCATTATGATTCTATACAATGGGAGTTTATGAGAAGGGGTTTGGTCCATTAGGATTCTATACAATGGGAGTTTATGAGAAGGGGTTTAGTTCATTATGATTCTATACAATGGGAGTTTATGAGAAGGGGTTTGGTCCATTAGGATTCTATACAATGGGAGTTTATGAGAAGGGGTTTAGTCCATTAGGATTCTATACAATGGGAGTTTATGAGAAGGGGTTTAGTCCATTAGGATTCTATACAATGGGAGTTTATGAGAAGGGGTTTAGTCCATTAGGATTCTATACAATGGGAGTTTATGAGAAGGGGTTTGGTCCATTATGATTCTATACAATGGGAGTTTATGAGAAGGGGTTTGGTCCATTATGATTCTATACAATGGGAGTTTATGAGAAGGGGTTTGGTCCATTAGGATTCTATACAATGGGAGTTTATGAGAAGGGGTTTAGTCCAGTAGGATTCTATACAATGGCAGTTTATGAGAAGGGGTTTGGTCCATTATGATTCTATACAATGGGAGTTTATGAGAAGGGGTTTAATTCATTATGATTCTATACAATGGGAGTTTATGAGAAGGGGTTTAGTTCATTATGATTCTATACAATGGGAGTTTATGAGAAGGGGTTTGGTCCAGTAGGATTCTATACAATGGGAGTTTATGAGAAGGGGTTTGGTCCATTAGGATTCTATACAATGGGAGTTTATGAGAAGGGGTTTGGTCCATTAGGATTCTATACAATGGGAGTTTATGAGAAGGGGTTTGGTCCATTATGATTCTATACAATGGGAGTTTATGAGAAGGGGTTTAGTTCATTATGATTCTATACAATGGGAGTTTATGAGAAGGGGTTTGGTCCATTATGATTCTATACAATGGGAATTTATGAGAAGGGGTTTGGTCCATTATGATTCTATACAATGGGAGTTTATGAGAAGGGGTTTGGTCCATTATGATTCTATACAATGGGAGTTTATGAGAAGGGGTTTGGTCCATTAGGATTCTATACAATGGGAGTTTATGAGAAGGGGTTTGGTCCATTATGATTCTATACAATGGGAGTTTATGAGAAGGGGTTTAGTTCATTATGATTCTATACAATGGGAGTTTATGAGAAGGGGTTTGGTCCATTATGATTCTATACAATGGGAATTTATGAGAAGGGGTTTGGTCCATTATGATTCTATACAATGGGAGTTTATGAGAAGGGGTTTGGTCCATTATGATTCTATACAATGGGAGTTTATGAGAAGGGGTTTGGTCCATTATGATTCTATACAATGGGAGTTTATGAGAAGGGGTTTAGTTCATTATGATTCTATACAATGGGAGTTTATGAGAAGGGGTTTGGTCCATTATGATTCTATACAATGGGAATTTATGAGGAGGGGTTTGGTCCATTGCTGTTTGTGGCACCTTGCTGTGCAGAAATTGGCTGCTGCATTTCCTACATTACAAAATTGACGACATTTTGAAAAGTAATTCATTGGCTGTGAAGTGCTTTGAGACGTCCTGAGGGTGTGAAAGACATTATCTAAATGCAAGTTCTTTTTTTCTCTTCCTTTCTTGTCATGATATATTGAAAGCAGCTACTTGTGCTAGTTTAATAGCACTTCTTTTATCTTTAAGTATCCAAACAATACAGTTTTGTTTTCTCTCCTTTTTTCTCCCCCCCACCCCCCACGAAGTAATTTCTCCTTCACGCCAAGATGCTGACTCTTCACAGGAGTACCATAGATCACAGTACTCTATCACCTCACCCAAGTGACCATTCATCAGGGACACCGGACAGTGAGTGTCCGCAGGCTATTTGACTGTAGGACGTTATTCCTGAAGGTGAGCTTATTGTCACCCCGGGCAACGGAGAATGAGGGAAAATCTGGGCAGTGAGGCCTACTGCCGCCTCACTGCTCTGACCAGGATTTCCCTCCCCTGCCCCCACTGGGTCCACCTTTGGCCTCTCCTTCCCCACCTGCCACCGGCAAATGGCAGCGGGACCCCATCTGATTTACGTCCTTTCTGTCCCAGTCACCGGCCATTTCCCAGGGCTGCAAAGGTGGCAGTAGGCCCCGGGGAAGCGGCAGCAATAACCGTGGGTTCCCCCAGTGGAAGGAGAGGCCTACCAGTATGTTCCAATCTTCAGGGCACTTCTGCCCCTTCAATTGCCCGGCTGCCTCTTGTGTTCCTGCAGCACCGCTGGGATTTTGTGGCCTTGCAAAGTCCTTGGAATGCCTCTTGGCTGTGGGAATCCCACCAGGTGCCCACTGTGCCTGGGGTTGGGGGTTCCGGCAACGATGGAAGGGTGGGACGAAATTGCGCCACACTAGAACACCACCAGGAATCCCAGCCCCCAAGTTCCTTATAGCAGTGGTGACTGGACAGTAATCAGGAGCAGGAACCCTCCCTGACGCACGGGTGCTGAAACCAAATGTAGCACCCTGACTCAGATCAGCTACCAGCACACACCAGATTGGGGGAGGGGGTGGGTCAAACGTGGGAATCCTCATCCGCATGGCTCATTTACTCACTGGCTTAACCGGTTGAGCCACTGCAGGAGTACAGACGTAGTAAGAATGTGGTTAGTGAGAGAAAGAGAGAGAGGAGTGAGGGAAAGGAAGAGGGACCGAGGGAGCGGGTAAGAGAGGAGAGAGAGAGAGAGAAGAAAAAGAGGAAAGAGAGATAGATAGATACAGGTAACTGTACTACATAGTGTGTCATACTGAATGTCTAATCAGAACAGAAGAGAGCATGGAATGAGGAAAGGCCCATCAACCCACCCCTTTGGACACTACTCTCTCTGTGTTCAATTTGTCTGAATACCCAATTGATTTTTGTTTTTTGGAGAACCAAGCCTCCTGTCCAATTCACAAACAGGTGGCTGTATTGTTTTGAGTTTGACGGGTTTTCTCGCTGGTGGGTTTTCACATAACTTGTGTTGAAAATCCTGCAGAGGCGATAATATAGAAATGATCAATTAAAATAAATTTGATCAGGTGCCATTTACCACTGACCGGCTTTCAGTAAATCAATGTGGAAGTTCAAAGTTCATATGAGCTTGGCAGTCAACCGTATGAAGGTAAAAAGATAAAGGACGGTGCAATACATCTCGAGTACCATTTGAATTTTCACGTGACTAAAGCACATTATGGGATGTTTAAAGGATGTAGGTTCCCAGAGAAAAGAACAGTTACAAGGATTCATTAATTGCAGTTTTCATACACTCGTGCACCTCATAAATCAAAACGTGGATGCGCCATTCACCAGAGGCATGTTTTCGACCTTTGCTAAGAACGGTCAGTCTCCAATTAGCAGTCCCCAGTCTACCTGCACTAATAAGCAGAATTTTATACTGTGCAAATCAGACACAGGTGGAACAAAAAAGGATACTCTTTAACTGATCGTTCCTAAAAGAAAAAAGTTTTTAAAACGATAACAAATTTAGGTGGGTATGATTTTAATCTACAGAACGGGATAGCTCTGAGGACCCAGCGATATTTAATATCCCAGAATCGTTTCGATCAAATTTGGTGTCACTGTCAATCGAAATAAGTGTGACTTGTCACAGAAAGGGCCGCAGATGACTGAAGTGGCCCGGCTAGTTCAGAACTGACACCAGCGGAGTGTATTCCTTCACTCAGCCCCATCGTCGCTGCTGAATGGACGGACGGGAATTTAGTTCTAGTAATAACTGTCAACAATAAAAAACCATCACAAAAGATGAACAGATCTAAGAGACTTAAAGAGAACTGAAACTTTATTCAAATGAGAAACCAGAAGTATATGTGTGCTTCCTCTTGTAGATGGTACTTGCAATGACAGCACGAGCTCCCAGCCGCGTGGTGCAGGCTTCCCACAGCAGTTAAAGCTTCCTACCAGCACGGCAAACAAATGGTACAATTGAAGCTCATGGAGGTACCATCGCAGCCACAGCCACCGCAGGATATCCAAAGACTATCTGCTGTACCCGTTTAGTCAGTGGTTAGAATACCATCGGGGCCCTGATCTCCATTCATTAATGAGACCGACCGGTTAAAGCGGGGGCGGGCAGGAGTGGAGCAGGAAAGGAGCGCTACGTTTTTGGAGGCGATTTTAACTGCGTGGCTGCCCCATTCCCACCGGGTAGAATGGGTTAAACTCGCCCCAAATTATTTGAAATAAATTTGCCTCCTTCTTCCCCCCCCACCCCCACACTTCTGGGATCAATGATATTTTGATATAGAACGATTCCTCATGGCAGTGATAACTCCACAGGAGAGCCATTTTCCTGCTCTTTTCCTGCACTTATGGGAGACTTTGAAGATTGCATAATTGATTTAGGTGCACGTCAGCCACCCTAAATCCACTTGCAGGGGCCTTGCTGTGTTTTTTGTTATTACTGATCAATAAATGTCAACATGTATGTATGTACGTAGAGAGCTAGATGCATATGTAAAACACCTGCAGTTTCTACAGTGTCCTGAATAAATTCACTCTGCAAGCCTACTTTATGCTAAGATCCAAAGTCCGTGATCCATGCTCTGGATTCGAACCCGCGCAAGCTGACTGAATGAAGCTGCTCCACCTTTATTACTGCTGGGTAGCTGTGGGGTTGTTTTTTTTTATAACCCGAGTGCAGCAGATGCTGTTTGTTTACACAGCGTGTGTACACATGCGAAAAAGTCACTTTTAAAAGTGGACTCCAATAAAATCCTGATGAAGGTAGATAGCGGGAAGATTGCACAAGGTGGAGTTACGGGGATGTCAGGGAATACTGTGAGTGCAGGGAGAAATGGATCATCTCTGGTATGAGGTGAGGGAGGGAGGCGGAGAGGAAATTTGGTTTGTGAGTCTGCCACCGGTTTATACCAGTTTGCATCCATGTGGATACTGACGTGAAACCTCCCGCAAGTGAGACACACCGGCATGAATTTGGAATACATAATTCATCCGTTATAGGAGGAAAACAACAGGTTTTTTTCCTATAATCTTAGGATGAACCTAAACGTTTTGGGGGTTATATTGGATAACCCCTGAAACCGGGCGCGGGGGTCGCGGTGCGTGATTAACCTGCGCCCGGCCGTTGAGCTGCAGACAGCACGTAACATTCGTGCTGCCTGGTGATTTACCCGATTGCTGCGTCCAGTCAGCGCTACCTGCGCTGTTGAGTGGCTGCTCACCGGGCAGGGGGCCCAGAAAACACGGGTGGCTAGAACCACTTAAAGGCAGCCCGCACCTCTTAAAGGGGAGGTGCAGTGTGGCTGCAGGAAGTGGTGGAAATCAATCAGATGCTTCCTCTCACCCTCACACATTACCACTGTTGCAAGCCGCACACCCACAGCTCACAGGTCACACACACTGGCAGCTATTCAACCGTGACAGCCACATCGCCCAAACATCCTGCAGGACACTCACCGACACACGTTCTGCTTTCTTGCAGGAGAAGGTGGCGCATTACAGGGAGCAGCAAGTGGCAGTAGCTCCATGGAACGTGAACCTGCTGTCCTCTCTCAGGATGACAGCATTCCCGTCCCATCCCTGCCTCTCCGCCAGTGCCCTTGCTGTTGCCTGTCAGCTAGCCAGCCCACTCCCAGTAGAGTATTGAAATCTTATTATAGGAACATAGGAAGATAGGAACAGGAGTAGGCCATTTAGCCCCCCGAACCTGTTCCGCCATTCAGTGAGATCATGGTTGATCTGTGATCTAAACCCTTAGTCCCATATCCCTTAATACCTTTGGTTAACAAAAATTTATCAATCACAGACTTAAAATTAACAATTGAGCTAGCACCAACTACCATTTGTGGAACAGTGTTCCAAACTTCTACCACCCTTTGCGTGTAGAAGCGTTTCCTAACTTCACTCCTGCAAGTCCTGGCTCTAACTTTTAGACTATGTCTCCTAGTATTCAAGTAAAGGAGACCTCCAAAAACAGGTACAAATGCACCAGCAGCCATAAGCAATAATCCAGCAACTAACCTGTAACTCCTGCATGGTCCCTTTAAATAGCGCTGGTGGTGGGGAGGGGGTCCTCCATGCTGTTTGAGACCAGTTCAGCTGTGCGAGGTTAAGACTGGAGTGTTGAGTTCCAAAATCGCATCTGCCCCTTTAAATCAGTGTTGCACATTGATCTACCGCATATTCTCCCCACTTTACATGCTGCCGGCATTCGTTATCTGCACGTGCGTGAACGCCTTTACCAATATGGCGTCCAGCGCATGTCACGCTAGAAGTGTGCGTACGCATTCCGGATGTCCTGAGGAGTTCACGTGCTACCTACACAATGGGCACTTGGCGTCCCACTTTAGAGCCCATTGTCTCTGTACAATGCTGGTAAATTTTGTAATGCAAACCCCTGTGGCGGGGGGCGGGGCGGGGGGGGGGGAGGGCGGAGGGGTAGGAATCCTTTATGTCTGTCACTCCAAATCTGTAATACTCATGATCTAACCAGAGTTCTCCAATGCAAGATGCTGACTGTCAGTCACACTGTCACCCAGTTACTGTTTTTAAAGCTCGCGACACAAAATCACAGTTAACGTGAGTCCTGTTTTCATCTGAAAACAAGCACATTTTTTGAGATGGAATCACTATTGCACACAATATGATTGAGTACAGTGCTGTCTGCTGGTGCTTGTGATCGGGGTGAGGGCAGATGATTGAACTAAGATTTACAAGTTGGACGCTTTCATCTCGAGCTCTCAGAAGCCTTGATCCAAGCAGAGCATTTCTTCGCTAGTCTCCAGGTTTAAGTGGGTTAAAGGAAAATTTATTACTCTCATTCATAATTTGTGGATGAGCAGACCCCGTGGCTATTACGGAAAAGAGAGAAAGCTCCATCTAATCTGATTAACTTCTGGTCAGAGAAAACTAAACCCTGTAAAAGCCTCACTTCATAAGAGATCTCACGTGTCCAGAGGAGAGCTTTGTTTCCCAGCATCACCCTGGGATCTTCACCCCGCCAGCTACAACTATTTAGCAAGTCAGACGCCAACAAGGTGATGCCTGCTTTGGCACATGCCGGTGACGTTCAACCACTGTGGAAGTGCATGAAGGGATACTTGACCATATTAATGTGGAAGTGCATGAAGGGATACTTGACTATATTAATGTGGAAGTGCATGAAGGGATACTTGGCCATATTAATGTGGAAGTGCATGAAGGGATACTTGGCCATATTAATGTGGAAGTGCATGAAGGGATACTTGACCATATTAATGTGGAAGTGCATGAAGGGATACTTGACCATATTAATGTGGAAGTGCATGAAGGGATACTTGGCCATATTAATGTGGAAGTGCATGAAGGGATACTTGACCATATTAATGTGGAAGTGCATGAAGGGATACTTGGCCATATTAATGTGGAAGTGCATGAAGGGATACTTGACCATATTAATGTGGAAGGGCATGAAGGGATACTTGGCCATATTAATGTGGAAGTGCATGAAGGGATACTTGACTATATTAATGTGGAAGTGCATGAAGGGATACTTGGCCATATTAATGTGGAAGTGCATGAAGGGATACTTGGCCATATTAATGTGGAAGTGCATGAAGGGATACTTGACCATATTAATGTGGAAGTGCATGAAGGGATACTTGGCCATATTAATGTGGAAGTGCATGAAGGGATACTTGGCCATATTAATGTGGAAGTGCATGAAGGGATACTTGGCCATATTAATGTGGAAGGGCATGAAGGGATACTTGACCATATTAATGTGGAAGGGCATGAAGGGATACTTGGCCATATTAATGTGGAAGTGCATGAAGGGATACTTGACCATATTAATGTGGAAGGGCATGAAGGGATACTTGGCCATATTAATGTGGAAGTGCATGAAGGGATACTTGACCATATTAATGTGGAAGGGCATGAAGGGATACTTGGCCATATTAATGTGGAAGGGCATGAAGGGATACTTGGCCATATTAATGTGGAAGTGCATGAAGGGATACTTGACCATATTAATGTGGAAGGGCATGAAGGGATACTTGGCCATATTAATGTGGAAGGGCATGAAGGGATACTTGGCCATATTAATGTGGAAGTGCATGAAGGGATACTTGACCATATTAATGTGGAAGGGCATGAAGGGATACTTGGCCATATTAATGTGGAAGGGCATGAAGGGATACTTGGCCATATTAATGTGGAAGGGCATGAAGGGATACTTGGCCATATTAATGTGGAAGTGCATGAAGGGATACTTGACCATATTAATGTGGAAGGGCATGAAGGGATACTTGGCCATATTAATGTGGAAGTGCATGAAGGGATACTTGACCATATTAATGTGGAAGGGCATGAAGGGATACTTGGCCATATTAATGTGGAAGTGCATGAAGGGATACTTGACCATATTAATGTGGAAGGGCATGAAGGGATACTTGGCCATATTAATGTGGAAGGGCATGAAGGGATACTTGGCCATATTAATGTGGAAGTGCATGAAGGGATACTTGGCCATATTAATGTGGAAGTGCATGAAGGGATACTTGACCATATTAATGTGGAAGGGCATGAAGGGATACTTGGCCATATTAATGTGGAAGGGCATGAAGGGATACTTGGCCATATTAATGTGGAAGTGCATGAAGGGATACTTGACCATATTAATGTGGAAGGGCATGAAGGGATACTTGGCCATATTAATGTGGAAGTGCATGAAGGGATACTTGGCCATATTAATGTGGAAGTGCATGAAGGGATACTTGACCATATTAATGTGGAAGGGCATGAAGGGATACTTGGCCATATTAATGTGGAAGTGCATGAAGGGATACTTGACCATATTAATGTGCAAGTGCATGGAGGGATACTTGACCATATTAATGTAGAAGGGCATGAAGGGATACTTTACCATATTAACTCTTTATTAACTCACTTAACTCACACAATAGGTTTAGCTACAGCACATATAGAAGCACAATTGTGTAATTACGTTTAAGCCTTGGTATGTTGATAATTAAGTTAGTTGAACAGGTGCTTACTACAGCCTGGTCTCTCTTAAGATAAGGGTGTAGCTGACTACAGAATATAATAAGAATACAGTTTCTTGAACGGCCATGTGGCCTTGAGACTAGCTTCAGCCCTACTGATAACAAGAAACAGGAATGTAGGGAGGAAGGGAATGCTCAGGCCTACGTGCAAAAGTAATAAGATGGCTATGGATGTTCGGGGGACAGGCTCACTACTTGATTGACCAACTACCTGAGCCAATAAAGAATGTATGTGTACGCCCATATTCTGTAACAGATGGGCGTTCTTTACTGAATTGTATGAACATGAGCTGTTTCACTGACTCGAGGAAGTTGTACCTTCAACCATTGTTTTGAGGTGCTCTTCCACTTGGATACAAGTTGGGCTCAATAAAGTTTCTCTTTGTACTACTGGTTTGGGTGTTAATGCATTGGTATAGTGTAAGTTTCGACACCACAAACTTGGCCTCTCTGAGCTGATGGAGTTGCCCTGTGATGGCAGCTCTAATTTCAATATCCAAAAACCCTGTTTATACTTTCCCTGCACAGTATACCTAATCAGATAAAGCATGTTACGGGCAGTTCATACTGTGATAGGCTTTGTGTTACAGCCAGCTGTTGAATGTAGTTGGGGCAAATATTCATAATTGGAACCTACCTACCAACAAAAGCAGATTAACTGGTCATTCTTCTTATTGCTGTTTTTGAGACCTTGCTGTGCACGAAACGGCTGCCAAGTTAACCTACATAATAATAGTGGCTGCACTTCAAAGTATTTCATTATAAGATTAGTCCTGCGCTCTCTGCAGGGAAGCCACAGTATAAGGGAGGCCTGGGCCTGTGATGAGGGCTGGAGCTCTGGTTCTCCGACCCGATGCTCCGTTGGAGGGAGGGAGGGTGAGAGAGAGAGAGACAGAGAAAGAGAGAAAGAAAGAAAGATGTATTTATATATGTGACATGTGAGATGTGATAAGATGCTGTATAAATACAAGTTCTTTCTTTGGTACAGAATATTTTAGTTAATTTTCGTTTCTGAGTTTGGTGATTCTGTTAAACAAGTAATTTCTTGCACCTTCCAGAGTATATAAGGCCTGATATAAATCAATATAGCGGCCAGACCACAAGATTAGCAGTGACATTTGTTGGGAACCTTAAGACTGAAATTACTGTTAACTTGATCAAATTTCTATCATTTCTCTTAAAATGAAGCCAAGCTAACCTGTCGCTCCTGCAGTATTTTGAAAGCCTTGGAAGCACATTCTGTTCAGGTCATGTTGACTGTGGACCTATCGTAAGGCTTGCCATCCAATCATTTCACTCCCAGAAATTACTAAATTACCTGACGCGTATGCAAATTTGTACAATTTAAAAGCTCAGGCGAGTCGAGTCGGGAATTCATAGCAGTCAGGGATGGAGTTCCTGCTGCTTAGTCTCACACAAAATCCTATTGCGTTCATTGAGTGTTCAGTGGTTTCAATTCCCCAGTTGTTCCAGGAAAGCAATTTGTCTCGATTGGCAGAGCATCTCTCTTACTTCATCCAGTACGTGCTCTAAAATTATTCTGGAGATAGTCTCAGAGAGATCCCTTAAAAGGAAGCTAGCAGGAACAAAATAAGTTTCATGTTAACCTGGATCTTTCTCTGGAATGCTTGGATGAATCCCTTTCTAGGCGGTGGGATTTTAACTCGGAGCGGGTTTCCGGCGGGGTGGGAGAATGGTTCTGGCGAGTTATTTTCCCGCCTGCCAGTGGCAGCATGAATCCATGCCAATTTGAACCCCCGGGCAGGACAAGGGTACAGAGCAGTTGCTGGTAGAGGAAGATTGGGAGAACCGTGGCCGCTCGGCCAGCTTGCAGGTAAGTAGCAGGGAGGGGGTATGAGGAGGGGAGAGAGGGAGTCCTGGGGAGGGATCCTAACTTTCCTTGTGGGGCCCGGAGGAGCACTCCCTCTCCTCTTGGACCCCCCCCAAAGGAAAGTTCTAGACTTAGAGAAAGAAGCCATGACAGCTTCCCAACTCAGGCCCCGGTTAAAATGCAATCAGGGTCCTACTGATGTAATAGGACCCCAATTCACATAGATTGACGAGATCCCCGCCTACTTTAGGCGGTCGCCTCATCTGCCTGCAGAACCCTGCAGGTTAAAATTGGGAATGGCGCAAAAGGGGTACTTCACGAGCCAGTAAGTGACCTCCTTGTTTTTAAGTGCCCACCTGCCCAGTTTCCGCCGGACGGGTAGGGATAAAATCGACCCATGGAGACTGAAGCTAAATCCTTACGGCAGAGCTTTCCGTCAACAAGCCAATCTGGGACTTGTCAAGGAATTCACCGAAGTGATCTCTGGATTCATCCATATTTCCAATTCTATTCTGGCATTGGAATTTTTAAATAAACGGGTTAACGTGTGATAAAAGCCCCACAGGAATATATTACTGCAGTGTTCGTATGTGAACTTTGCTGATCTGAATTTCTACCCTAAGAACGCAAGCCATAATCCCCCCCACCCCCGCTCTTCCCTGCCTACTTTTGGACACGGCAATAGGTGACAAACCTTTCTCCTTCCATTAAACAAAAATACTGGAAATACACAGCAGGTCCATCAGGATCGGAAGAGGAAAGGCAGGTTAATATTTTGGGTGTAGACCCTTGTCAGTTCCCCGATGGGTTCTGATGAACGGCCTATGCCCAAAACATTGACCTGCCTTCTCTCTGTACAGATGTTGATAGATCTGCAGCATATTTCATTCAACTTTCTGTTTTTTCTTCAGATTTCCAGCGTTTGCAAAGATTTCATTTTATCTCCAACTTCTTGCATTCTCTGTTCAACCTCACACAGAACAGTTCATGTTACTAAAACAAGAAGCCATGGAATAAGGAACACAAAAGGAGAAACTCAGAATTGGAGGAGAGAGAGTCAGAATTGGAGGAGAGTCAGAATTTGAGAGTCAGATTTGGAGGAGAGAGAGTCAGAATTGGAGGAGAATCAGAATTTCAGAGTCAGATTTGGAGGGGAGAGAGTCAGAATTGGAGAGAGTATCACAATTGGAGGAGTCAAAATTGGAGGAGAGAGAATCAGAATTGGAGGAAAGAGAGTCAAAATTGGAGGAGAAAGAGTCAGAATTTGAGGAGTCGGAATTGGAGGCGAGAGAGACACAATTGGAGGAAAGAGAGTCAAAATTGGAGGAGAGAGTTGGACTTGGAGGAGAGACAGTCAGAATTGGAGGAGCAGAGATGGGGTATATTTTCCTCCCTTCACTGTCGTCAGAATGAGAATAAATGGCAAAACCTTTTTTTGCTAACATTAGCAAAGAGGAAAAATATATCCCATAATGACAGTATTAAAAGATGATTTTCGGATACTAATCTCTTAACAGCGCAGTTCAATAAGGACATTTAGAGAATTTGCTCTTCAGCGAGGGATTTTATTTAGGTGCAGCTAACTTTAGTCCCTAGGTCGAGGAGATCCTGGGTTTCGTAGATAAAGCTGCTCAAAATGAGCAGGTCAAACCTACAAGAGACGTTTAAACTTGATTAGGGTTGCCGTAGTGACATATCCCAGAGCACGTTCTGTCAACCTGTCTCCTGCTGCAAACATCTGCCTGCACAATGGATTTTTGCAATATTCCATGTCGTTTGCATAATTTCCCACCTGCAGAGGCTCAATCCCAGTGATGAGCATCAGAACCGTAACCTTTAAATAGCTCAAGAGTATGAGCCAATTTAGAATTAATAAGCTCTGTCTCTTTTCCAAATAAATTTCGGCTACACAGCAAAGACTTATTACTGGGTATTAGGAGGGAGGAAGAACGAGTTCTGGTCAATCTGCAGAAAGACTAGGAAACCTGCAACACCGGAGAGCAGACATGTTTTACGAAGGCCCAATGTCACCAGAGTTTGTCTCCTGTCTCGACTGGCTGATGTGGGAATTGATACCCAAGGAGTTAAGGTATATTGCTGGGGCAAAGCAGAGGAATCTTTACTCTGTATCAAACTCAAACTATGTCTGATCAGGGAGTGTTTGATGAAGAACATCTCTCGCAAATGCCTTGCACTTCCACCAGTGGGTAATAGCCTCTGGTTTTTGATGTCAGCAGGCAATAGTGTCTGGTCTGTGATGTCAGCAGGCAATAGTCTCTGGTCTGTGATGTCAGCAGGCAATAGTTTCAGGTTTTTGATGTCAGCAGGCAATAGTGTCTGGTTTATGATGTCAGCAGGCAATAGTTTCAGGTTTTTGATGTCAGCAGGCAATAGTGTCTGGTTTATGATGTCAGCAGGCAATAGTGTCTGGTTTATGATGTCAGCAGGCAATAGTGTCTGGTTTATGATGTCAGCAGGCAATAGTCTCTGGTCTGTGATGTCAGCAGGCAATAGTGTCTGGTTTCTGATGTCAGGAGGCAATAGTCTCTGGTCTGTGATGTTCTAACAAAACAAGTGAGCAATTGTACTCTATATCAATGATATGTCTTTCTCCTTTTGTCTACTGACAGCAACCTTAAGTAATGCGCAAGAGGCCAGAATTGGAGAAGCGCAGAGCTCTCGGACAGTCGTCAGCCTGGAGGAGGTTACAGAGATAGGGAGGGGCGAGGCCATGGAGGGATTTGAACAGAAGGATGAGAATTTTACGTTAAAATAGAAACCTATTTTTTAAAAGCACAGCCATGTAATGGATTTTATCCCAAGGTTGGAACAATACCATGCGAACCATCATGTTACACTGTCGTGGCCTGTGGACAGGTTATGACCTTGCACACTGCCAGCACCCAGTGTTAAAATATATACACATAGAACTTTAAATCTGGCTCAAATGCTGCTTAACAGAAGCATTAAAATTATGTTTTAGCCTTTTTATTCATGCATGGATTTTGTTCTTAAGTAGACAGGGAGCAGCTGTCCACTGTCGAATAATCTGCTGACACTCACTGCTCTGACTCACACATGAAAGAAGGTACAGGGGCTTCTGGAGGCAGTGAGGCCCTATCCCAACACAGAGTCAGCGCCTCCAGGAAAAGAGGGGAGAAAATAGGAAACATAAACTGTCAACTGAGTATAGCAAAAACACGTACTAACAGAAAGCAGAAGTAACTCAGGGCCTGAGTCTGAGTCACCGCTAAGGATATGTAACTGCTACAAATTTGTAGAATCAGACGTTAAGGTAATGGGAGCCTATGTAACAGAACTATTACAATATGGTGTGGGATCGAATGTGGTGTAATGCACTGGGATGTCCAAGTCTCATTTGAAATAACTCACCATTCCCGAACCTGGATGGCTCAGCATAGCCGTAACTGTGCTGCTAGAAAGGTGCAATGAGATAGGCCTCTCCAAGAAATGAAGAGCATACATGTAGACTCCAACCACAGTTTTGTGGAACATACCCTGGAAGCCTCCCTACTCCTTTTTGCTCTTGATCTGTAAGCTTTAAAACTCAAGTGACAAGTTCTCCATCGGAGTGACTTCTCTCTCTCTCTCTCTCCCTCGCTCACCTCTTCTCCATCACTGAGCACCCAGACTAGTCAAATCTATGTCACTGCACTGGAACTCTACGCCTTTTATCCAGAAGTTCAAACACATGTTAACCATGATTTCCTGAACTAGTGTTTATGTAGCATTCAACAGGTTATGGGCATTCTGTCCCTTGCCTGTGTGCATCTTGTTGGCTGTGTATATTGTCCTGTGCAATAAATTGGTTGGTCAAGGGTCAAGGTTGGGTTCTGCTTTGTCTCAATCATTGGGTCAGTGCTGTATTCAGGTTTGTGGCACCTGAAAACTCAGCCAAAGCAGATTTGAAATGAGATTTGGGCTGTAATGAGTTAATGGAGGGAGAAGCGTCATTGTTTTCCCAGATACACTGAAGGAAAGGTGAGACTATTGGAAGCAGACTATGTACAACACCAGCAACAACTTGCATTTGTATAGCACCTTTAACGTAGTAAAAATTTCCCAAGGCGCTTCACAGGAGAGTTATGAGACAAAATTTGACACCGAGCCCACATAAAGAGATATTAGGACTGGAGGTAGCTTTTAGGAGTGACTTAAAGGAGGAGAGAGAGGTAGAGAGGTAATTCCAGAGCTAAGGGCCCAGGCAGCTGAAGGCACGGCCGCCAATGATGGAGCGATTAAAATCGGGGATGCGCAAGGGGCCAGAATTGGAGGAGCGCAGAGCTCTCGGAGAGTCGTCGGGCTGGAGGAGGTTACAGAGATAGGGAGGGGCGAGGCCATGGAGGGATTTGAACAGAAGGATGAGAATTTTACGTTGAAATAGTGTGGGAAGGTGTGGAGAGATGAGGTTTATTCTGCCCACTTTGTAGAAGTATTATTGTGCTTCAGGACCGAATGTTATCTCTGGATGTTTCTCTTTTTTAATTAAGAAACTCCGACACATTGAGATATCGGATACAATCGTCACTTCATACATTGATGTCTCATATGTATGATTTGATTATGCTGGCAGGGCGACATAAGGTAAATTTTGCAAAGCTCCTCTCCCAGTATGGAGCCTCACTAGATGGGAGGGCCGGAGCCTCACCTCACAATATTTGCCCCTGGGTGGAGCTGGAGGCAATTGTGATTAGAGCAGATTGTTAGCTGTGGCTCTGGAGAATAGGTGTCCCGGGCCACGCAACATCCTCCTCGATCCTGTTGTGGGTTTGGGATCAGGCCGTTCGCTCTTGCTGCTCTGGCTGCCTCTTCCACAGGTGGATGCTTTTCATTTACAGTGTCAGCCGTGGCTCAGTGGGTAGCACTCTTGCCTCTGAGGTTAGAAGGTTGTGGGTTTGAGTC
Organism: Heptranchias perlo; assembly: GCF_035084215.1. Taxonomy (NCBI): domain Eukaryota; kingdom Metazoa; phylum Chordata; class Chondrichthyes; order Hexanchiformes; family Hexanchidae; genus Heptranchias; species Heptranchias perlo. The sequence continues at coordinate 13,369,975 of NC_090336.1, read as the reverse complement.
CCACTCCAGAGATTTGAGCACAAAATCGAGGGTGACACTCCCACTGCAGTGTTGAGGGATTGCTGCACTATTGGGTGTGATATTAAACTGAGGCCTCGTCTGCCCTCCTAGGTGGATATAAAAGATCCCACAGCACTATTTTGTAAAAGAGCAGGAGCGTTCTCCCCGGTGTCCTGGCCAATATTTATTATTCAATCAACATCACTGAAACAGATTATCTGGTCATTATCACATTGCTGTTTGTGGGATCTTGCTGTGCGCAAATTGGATGCTACGTTTCCTACATTACAACAGTGACTACAATCCAAAAATTACTTCATTGGCTGTAAAGTGCTTTAGGATGTTCTGAGGTTGTGAAAGGCGCTAAAAAAATGCAAGTCTTCCTTTTTCTTCATATCAGGGTGAAGTGAGAGATGATCTGCTGCTACTTGTTTTAGAAATTATAGGGTAGTTTTAACCTGAGCGGTCTGGCAGGGAACTGATGGGATCAGATCGGCCCCCCGATTTACACCCCCCCTGATTTACACCCCCCGATTTACACCCCCCCTGATTTACACCCCCGATTTACACCCCCCCCGATTTACACCCCCCGATTTACACCCCCCCTGATTTACACCCCCGATTTACACCCCCCCCGATTTACACCCCCCCTGATTTACACCCCCGATTTACACCCCCCCTGATTTACACCCCCGATTTACACTCCACCGTGATTTACACCCCGCCCGATTTACATCCCGCCCCGATTTACACCTGCCCGATTTACACCCTCCCGATTTACACCCCCGATTTACACTCCACCGCGATTTACACCCCCGATTTACACCCCCGATTTACATCCCGCCCCGATTTACACCTGCCCGATTTACACCCTCCCGATTTACACCCCCGATTTACACTCCACTGCGATTTACACCCCCGATTTACATTCCACCCCGATTTACACCCGCCCCGATTTACACCCCCAATTTACACCCCCGATTTACACCCTGCCCGATTTACATCCCCGATTTACACCCCCCGATTTACACCCCCGATTTACATTCCACCGCGATTTACACCCCCGATTTACACCCTGCCCGATTTACACCCCGCCCCGATTTACACCCCCGATTTACACCCCCAATTTACACCCCCCCATTTACACCCCCAATTTACACCCCCCCATTTACACCCTGCCCGATTTACACCCTGCCCGATTTACAACCTCCGATTTACACCCCGCCCCGATTTACACCCCCCGATTTACACTCCACCGCGATTTACACCCCGCCCGATTTACACCCCCGATTTACACCCCCCGATTTACACCCCTGATTTACACCCCCGATTTACACCCGCCCCGAGTTACACCCCCCCGATTTACAACCCCCCGATTTACACCCCTGATTTACACCCCCGATTTACACCCACCCCGATTTACACCCAGCCGGTCTACACCCCCCGATTTACACCCCCCCAATCTACACCCGCCCGGTCTACACCCACCCCGATTTACACCCCCCCAATCTACAACCCCCCGATCTACACCCCCCCGATTTACACCCTGCCCCGATTTATGCCCTGCCCCGATTTACACCCCCCCGATTTACACCCCTCCCATTTATACCCCCCCGATTTACACCCCCCCCAATTTACACCCCTCCCATTCACACCCCGCCCGATTTACACCCTGCCCCGATTTACGCCCTGCCCCGATTTACACCCCCCCCCGATTTACACCCCTCCCATTTATACCCCCCCGATTTACACCCCTCCCATTCACACCCCGCCCGATTTACGCCCCGCCCGATTTACACCCCCCCCGATTTACACGCTGCCCCGATTTACACCCCCCGATTTACACCCCCCCAATCTACAACCTCCCGATCTACACCCACCCGATTTACACCCTGCCCCGATTTACGCCCTGCCCCGATTTACACCCCCCCGATTTACACCCTTCCCATTTATACCCCCCCGATTTACACGCTGCCCCGATTTACACCCCCCGATTTACACCCCGACCCGATTTACACCCTGCCCCGATTTACGCCCTGCCCCGATTTACACCCCCCCGATTTACACCCCTCCCATTTATACCCCCCCGATTTACACCCCTCCCATTCACACCCCGCCCGATTTACGCCCCGCCCGATTTACACCCCCCCCCGATTTACACGCTGCCCCGATTTACACCCCCCGATTTACACCCCGACCCGATTTACACCCTGCCCCGATTTACACCCCCCCCGCCCCGATTTACACCCCCCCCGCCCCGATTTACACCCCCCCCCCACCGATTTTGTCAACAGAAAGTAAAATCGAGCGGGGTGTAAAGCAGACAGCCAATCCGATCCCGTCAGTTTCCCATCGGGCAGGTTCAGTTAAAATTATCCCCCTTATGTGACAATTCTACAAGAGGCTTTTAATAGGAGAATAAGTTCAATGATAGATGAGGATAAGTCGCTCTGGTCCTGAGTCACCCAGGACAGCAGTCTGCACCTGGATTGATATTCTTGACACAAGCCACCGCCACAAAATAAAGCAGAAGAACATTTCCAAGAGGCAGCATGAAGTGGCAACACATCCTGATGTAGAACAATGCAGTAATCCATGGATTGGGGACAGCTGCCAGCTTCAGCTCACCATCACAAGTATTTTGCATTATCTCCAGTGAAAGGAGGCTACATTCAGATCTGTGTTCCTTCTGATACATCTTATAACATAACCATTGTTTAGATTTTCGATTTAATCGAAGAGCTCAACCAGTCACTGAGCGTTCCTCGTGACAACAAAGGGGAAAAGAGGAATCGAGCAGGAATGTAAATCTGTGCAGGAGCTAGTTCACACTAATTAGCTTCATGCACAGTCATACTCTGAGCAAGATGATTGAAGTGGATGCTGCTTAGCAATGACAACCAGAAACCATAGGGCTAATTTTACTAAATCATGGTCAGAGAAATGGAGGGGACCACGCGCCCGAATTCCCACTCTGCGTTCCTGACGGGCGAGGCTCCACGCTGGGAGCATCCGTTTTCAAAATCACTTTTCATTTCCATAAATAACAAAAGCCTAGAAATGACTGTTGCGACATTGGAGAACAAACACTTAACGCACTCGTGTGGTATTCCTCTGGCTGCTATTTAACAGAGGTGTGAATCTGTTTCACCAAAATAGCGGATTTAGGAATATCATACAAATGTGTTAAGTGTTTGGACGCTAATATCACAAAGTACTTTCTAGGCTGTAGTGTCCATTAATCTTACTTAGTCTCCCCATGACATTCAGCACTGCAGTATTAGTCGTTCAGGCTGCTAACAACACTGCACAATTCTATAGCGCTGGTCGTGAAGGGTGAGATGGCTTTGAGTGCTTTAAAGGGCAGTGTAGAACAAGTGGACTCCGAATGAAATGGAGAAAGGGATAAGAGGGATTAGCAGGGGTGAGAGCACAGTTGAAGAGCTGCGTCCTTCGGAGGCTTTTGAAAGCAGGAAGGGAGGTGACAAGTCAGAGGTACTGAGGGAGGGGGTTCCTGACGATGGGGGACTGGTGGCTGCAGAAGTGGCTGCTGACAATGGAGCAGGAAACAGGAAGTAAGCCAATGCTAGAAAAGCTGGAGGAGATGATGGAGATAGTGAGAGGCAAGGGAATGGAGGGATTTGAAGGTAAGCATGAGATTCTTAAAGTCTGGCAGACAGGGATCGAGTGAAGTTTGGCAAGGACGAGGTGAAAGGGATGTGGGCCTTAGTGCAGGTGAGAACGCAGGCCACAGTGTTCTGGATGAGTTGTAGTTTGTGGAGGGTGGAAATGGGAGCGTTGGGAAGGAGAGTCTTGGGGAAATCCAACCTCACAGTGATAAAGGCATGGATTAGAGTTTTGACGCTAGAGGGTGAGAGATTGAGCGGGGGGCAGTGGGTGATATTTCAGAGGTGAAAGAAAGTGGAATTGATAATGGATCAGATGTGAGGGAAGAAATTATGCATGGCGTTGAGCAGTATGATCAAGTTCCACATCTCTGAGCTTAGCTAAGGATGTTAGCTGGGAATATTGATGGTCAAGGTTAGAAGCACATAGCTGTTCATGGCAGCCAAAGAGGATGGCATCACCTTTACCAACATTCACCTGGAGGAGGTTTTGACTCATCCGCATAAGAGATTATTAGCAAAAATAAAAGCGCATGGAATTGGTGGTAACCTTATGACATGGGTTGGTAATCGGTTGGGAGATAGGAGATAAAGAGTAGGGCAAAGGGAATGTACTCTGATTGGCAGGGTATGCCCCAGGGATCCGTACTGGGGCCTTAGCTTTCCACCATTTTTTTTTTATTCGTTCATGGGATGTGGGCGTCGCTGGAAAGGCCAGCATTTATTGCCCATCCCTAATTGCCCTTGAGAAGGTGGTGGTGAGCTGCCTTCTTGAACCACTGCAGTCCGTGTGGTGAAGGTTCTCCCACAGTGCTGTTAGGAAGGGAGTTCCAGGATTTTGACCTAGCAACGATGAAGGAACGGCGATATATTTCCAAGTCGGGATGGTGTGTGACTTGGAGGGGAACGTGCAGGTGGTGTTGTTCCCATGTGCCTGCTGCTCTTGTCCTTCCAGGTGATAGAGGTCGCGGGTTTGGGAGGTGCTGTCAAAGAAGCCTTGGCGAGTTGCTGCAGTGCATCCTGTGGATGGTACACACTGCAGCCACTGCGCCGGTGGTGAAGGGAGTGAATGTTTAGGGTGGTGGATGGGGTGCCAATCAAACGGGCTGGATGGTGTCAAGCTCCTTGAGTGTTGTCTGGCGCGAATGTTACTTGCCACTTGTCAGCCGAAGCCTGGATGTTGTCCAAGTCTTGCTGCATGTGGGCATGGACTGCTTCATTATCTTCAGCTGCTTCATCAATGACCTTCCCTCCATCATAAGGTCAGAAATGGGGGATGTTCGCTGATGATTGCACAGTGTTCAGTTCCATTCGCAACCCCTCAGTGGCAAGTAACATTCACGCCAGACAACTGCCAGGCAATGACCATGTCCAACAAGAGAGAGTCTAACCACCTCCCCATGACATTCAACGGCCTTACTATCGCCGAGTCCCCCACCATCAACATCCTGGGGGTCACCATTGATCAGAAACTTAACTGGACCAGCCACATAAATACTATGGCTACAAGAGCAGGTCAGAGGCTGGGTATTCTGCGGTGAGTGACTCACCTCCTGACTCCCCAAAGCCTTTCCACCATCTACAAGGCACAAGTCAGGAGTGTGATGGAATGCTCTCCACTTGCCTGGATGAGTGCAACTCCAACAACGCTCGAGAAGCTCAACACCATCCAGGACAAAGCAGCCCCCTTGATTGGCACCCCATCCACCACCCTAAACATTCACTCCCTTCACCACATGCGCACTGTGGCTGCAGTGTGTACCATCCACAGGATGCACTGCAGCAACTCGCCAAGGCTTCTTCGACAGCACCTCCCAAACCCACGACCTCTACCACCTAGAAGGACAAGGGCAGCAGGCACATGGGAACAACACCACTTGCACGTTCCCCTCCAAGTCACACACCATCCAGACTTGGAAATATATCGCCATTCCTTCATCGTCGCTGGGTCAAAATCCTGGAATTCCCTTCCTAACAGCACTGTGGGAGAACCTTCACCACACGGACTGCAGTGGTTCAAGAAGGCGGCTCACCACCACCTTCTCAAGGGCAATTAGGGATGGGCAATAAATCCTGGCCTTGCCAGCGACACCCACATCCCATGAACGAATAAAAAAAGAGTACTATGGTCAGTTTTGAGCACTGCACCTCAGAAAGGATATATGGTACAGCGCAGATTCACTAGAATGATGCCAGGGCTTAAAGGGTTAAATGATGTGGCCAGGTTGCATAAGTTTGTATTCTCTCGAGTTTAGTACGTTGAGGGGTGATCTAATTGAGGTGTTTAAAACATTAAAAGGATTTGACAGGGTAGCCACGAGAAGATAGTTCCTCTGTCGGGTGAATCCAGAACAAGAGGACATAATCTTAAAATTCGGAGTGAAATCAGGAAGCATTTTTTCATACAAAGGGTGGTGGAAATCTGGAACTCTCTTCCCCAAAAGGCTGTGGATGCTGGGACAATTGAAATTTTCAAGACTGAGATTGATAGATTTTTATTAGATAAGGGTATCAAAGGATCAAATACAATTGAGGTACAGATCAGCCATGATCTGACAGAATGCCGGAACAGGCTCGAGGGGCTGAATGGCCTACTTCTGTTCCTTTGTTCCTATGGTCTTTATGTTGGATAGGCAGCAGGAGAGAGTGGCAACTCATGTCATGGGGTTGATGGAGGAGACAGAGGGGTAGAGGTGAGTGTCATTAGTAACATGTGCGAAAGCTGAGTTCATGCTTCCTGATAATATTGCTGATGGGTAACATAAATAATGAAATGCAGGAGGCGACGGACAGAGCTATGGAGTACACTGGAGGTGACCATGCAGGCATAGGAAGAGAAGCCATTGGAGATGATGTAGCGTCTATGATGTGACAGGTAGAATTGGAAACATGGAAGAACAGCACTGTGGCGGTGGGCAGTTGAGGAGGACAGGAAGATTGACGGTTTCAAATACAGCGGAGACGTCGGAGAGGTCGAGGAAAGACAGCACAAGATGTCATGGTTAAAGCAGTTAGGGAATAAGCTAATTGATACACATTATGTATTGTGAAGATTTTGAGTTATAGCATGATTGTGATATTTTCTGTGGAAACTGCTCCATTTTCATTTTAAAATTGTCATTTCTGTTGTATTTAATGAAGCGCCTTGGGACGTTTTCCTACATTAAAGGCACTATATAAAAGCAACTTGTTGATATTGTTAATGCATTTGTTGTTTTTTGGATGAGGGAAGAAGCTGTGTTGTAAATCATTTGGATCTGCTGGTATGGTGATTATGAATCCTTCTCAGAAGAGAGAAGGAAATTCTAAATCTCTTAAAGGCTGAACTTTAATGGTGCAGCATTATCACCGGGTCTTGTTCAGCTCCAGCTGTCTGACTAAAACATTCCCTTTCATCTGCCTCATCGCCCACAAATGTCTACTTAAGAACCCATGAACAAGACTAACAAAGAGCTAGACATTGATGATGGTTTTCAAATACAGGTTTAAGTCAGTTCAAAATGGTTCAGAACTGGTGTACGTCCCGCCCTTGGGCCCGATAATAATGCAGAGTCGAGTTCTGAGCAGGGGGTGATAGCGGGCGCCCAAGCCCGACAGAAGTTTTGGCGTGTCAGAAAGTCCGATTTCAACATGGCAGCCTAATTATAGTTTTACTTCCGAGTCTGGCGTCTCGCACGATGCGATCTCAACTCGACTATTTATTGGGCCAATCCAAAGGTGGAATTTGGAGGAGATAGGAGTTTGTGCAAAGAGAAGACAAAGTTTAAAGATGGAGTCAGGGCAGTCAAGGGGTGTGCCCCAGCTTAACGATGCATCACTTGAAGTACTGCTGGGTGTAGTCAGGAGTAGGAAGGAGATAATCTGCTCCAGCAACAGGAGGAAGAAACCTGCTGCTCACAAAGAAGGCGTGGTTGGAGGTGGCTGAGGAGATCAGCAGTAGGAGCATTGTGACTCGTTCCTGGATCCAGTGCAGGGAGCGCTTTAATCAGGTAAGGAAAGGTGAGTACAGTTGCAGATTCACCTACACCCTGCAGTGTACAACACACCCCTTCTCACACTGTCTTGTCAAGCTTTGTGCATCACATCACTCCTCACACCCACTTAAGTTTCAAGAGCACCCATCGTTCACTTTCTATGCACCTCCTCACCTCCCCATTTATCTATCCACCACTGCCACTCACCCCAATCTTTATGCAATGTAATGCATCTGCCTGATAGTCACCATCACCGAATGCACTGCTTCCATCGGGTGAACACATGCCTCAGAGGACCTGATTCCTTCTGAGGGTGCGCCGTCACAGGACGTACCACCAAGCACCAGCGCAATTACTCACACTTCAGTGGGTCCTGTTTGCCAGCTAGTTGGTTTTTCATCTGGTGATTCACAGTTTACAAGAGAACACGAGCAGACATTGGAGGCAGGGCCAGCTGTGGAGGGTTCGCGTCGGTGGTGGGGGGGCACACTCCTCTCCAGGCTCTGCTCAGCTGGATGCAGACGCTGAACCCCGGGGACAATCGAAGAAAAGGAGAATCATAGAAGGACAGCAGCAGCTTTGCGAGGTACTGGCAGGCATGTCACGCACACTCTCCACAATAGCGAACAGGATGGAGGCGACCAACTCCAACAGTAGTGGATTGATGTCACAGGCCATCGCGAGAATGTCTGCCATGGAGAGACTGGCCGCCTCCATGGAGCTTCAAGCACGGCTCTCAAACCAGTCCAACCAGTCCAAGCAGGCCGTGCAGACTTTGGAAGCCAGCATGTCTGCCACCTTAAATAGAATGACAGATACTTTATCAGTGGCCTTTCAACACGTCACTGATCTTCACCATGCTGCTCTCCAGCAGAGTGGTGGGGGTGGTGTACCGCTGGCCCAGGAGAGGGATGACGGCAAAGGGGGACATGGAAGAGGGAACTCCACTCAAAGCGCTCCCACTTCTCACCCGTTGCTTCCCCCCAACCAGTACCCGACATGTTGCCTCATCTCCTGATGTCCAAGTCTGCCCCTGCACAGGTGCAGGCGGAGCAGTTTTTGTTGGGGGTCCTGACAGGCTCCGAAACCCAGAGGTCGTAGGCCGAGAGCAGCTCAGAAATCAGAGCAGGGAACAGTGCAACCTGCCACCAGCTCTGCTGAAGCCGCAGGGGTTGCACAACGTAGGAGCAGTAGGGAAACGAAGAAAAATACATTTTAATTCACAAAGGGTATGCACGTGGGCATTCGTGAAAATGGTACGTTATTAAATTTTCTTTTGTTACTACCTCACATAAAATTTAATGGCACGGAATCTGCTCATAAAATAACGGCGAGGCTAACAGCGCTCACCGTTATTTCTGTGCAAACCATACAGCAACCCTCGGCGAGCGTACATGCGCAGTCAAACGCAGAAATCCGGAAGTTGCTCCACCGGATGCACTGCCACTCCGAAAGCTAGTGGGATGGACAGAACACCGGCTGGATCCCCGTTGGAATGAATGGACCAGCGCAAAGTTGCTCTCCTGCCCAGCTGGAAACGAACTAATCTACACAGAACAAGGTACGCTCAGTTTTTTAGGTCTCAGCTAACTTTTAACGGCGTGTAAAGTCTTAACGACTGCCCAACAACCTCTCTAGCACTGAAAATTAACTTTTAAAAATGTGGAGTCTCATTCCTTCTCATTTTAATTGCTGGACAAAATTTTAACATTTTTATTTTTTTTACTTTTTCTTTCTATCTCTTTTATCTCTGTCTTTTAATTAACTATTTCATACCCTCTCTTTATATCTCTTCCTTTAACTGATTTTACATTGAATTTACTGTTCTAACTTACGCTTCCTGGTTCTCACTCTGCACGGCTGGTCAAGGGTGCTTTAATCTGATTGGTTGAGGGGACAGACAGTACTGAAGGGCGCCTCCAGACCAGTCTAGGCACCTGTAGCGCATCTTTAGCATATTCAATGACACATCTGGTGGTGATATGGCTCTCATTGTACCTCTCTTGGGCTTCATTAGTGGGGGTCATCAGCCAGGTTTGCCACCTAACAACAACCCTTTAAGTCTGGTTCCAGGTACGAAGAGGTTGGGGATGTTGGACTGCTGCAGGATGAAAGCATCATGGCAGCTCCCAGGTAATCTGACGCAGACCTGTTTGAACCTTTTCTTGTGGTTGAACACCAGCTGAACGTTGATGGAATGAAATCCCTTGCAGTTGACGAATACTCCGGGTTGATCAGGGGGTGCTCGGATTGCCACCTGTGTACAATCAATGGCACCCCGTACCTGTGGGAAGCCAGTCAGAGACGCGAATCCGAGTGCCCGCTCATTCTGACTATTGTCCCTGCGGGGGAAGTTGACATAAGTGGGCGCCCTGGCAAATAACCCATCCTTTACCTGCCTTATGCATTTATGTGCAGCCAACTGATAAACCCTCGATATGTCTCCGGTGGCATCCCGGAAGGAGCCAGAGACAAACAAATTGAGGGCAGTGATGACTTTCACAGCGACTGATAATGCATGGCCACCTGGTTCCAGCAGGAAGCAGCTCTTCTCCGACCACCTGACAGGTCAAACTCAGCCTCTGGAAGCACTGCTGTTCAGAGAGGTCAAGGAAGCTGAGCTTCTGTCTTTAAGTCCTGTTAATGCCTCCTGCTAACTCAGCCCCTCTGTTGCTCTCCTCTCTGTTGCTCTCCTCTCTGTTGCTGTCCACTCTGTTGCTCCCCCATGTGTTGCTCTCCCATGTGTTGCTCCCCCATGTGTTGCTCTGCTCTCTGTTGCTCTCCTCTCTGTTGCTCCCCTCTCTGTTGCTCCCCCATGTGTTGCTTTCCTCTCTGTTGCTCTCCTCTCTGTTGTCCACTCTCTGTTGTCCACTCTCTGTTGTCCACTCTCTGTTGTCCACTCTCTATTGTTCACTCTCTATTGTCCACCTTCTGCTCCCACCCCAGCACGACCTTACTGCTGTGGATGGTGACTGTCTTCCTCATCCAAAGTCCAATCTAAAGCAGCCCTGACGCCCCCCATCCTGATGTTCTCTGAAAACCTCTAAAGTTCTCCAATACGTCTGTCATCACAAGAACTCTCAGCAAACTATTTACCAGAGGGTTTTGAGAAAGCAGCTGTGAGCATTGAGCCTTTATTCATATCAGGACGCCTGACCTTTAACCATCCCCATGAATGCCGCTCAATCTCATATCCGTTTTACTGCCGAGTTTCCCGAGTCCTGGGAAACCCACACAGGAGGCGTTAATTTCGAATTGCTGCTAAAATTTCATGAAAATGCCCTGATTAACATATTATAATGAGGGACCCGCCTCTCGAGAGCGGCTAACTCAGCCACTCAGTTGCCTGGTGATGAATAAATGAATTGACGGGACCAATTGGGGCAAGTGCAATGGCCACACCCAAACCCACCTCCGTTAAAATCTTGCCATTGGAGACAGTTTGGATCGGGTTTCCCATTTTTGAAATTCCCCCCCCCCACCAATCCTGGGGTGTTAAACTTACCCCCATAAAATCAAGTGCAAGCAGTGCCCGATTCTCTGGTGTAAGCTTCTTTGCATAATTATTTACAGCACCAAGTGCAAACTCATATTACATGTGGGTGAGGAATGTTGCAGGTAAGTCAAATTTACAAGTCTGGCATGCAGATTGGAGGATGTGGGATTTAGAAGTGCGCAACCTTTATTCAATGTTTTAACATAACTCATCAGTGTGTAAACATAGGGACGGGACCTGCATCTGTGTTGTACAATGTCTGATCTCCGTTCAGACTCCGTGCAGAAAGCAGACTGTTATTTTTAGCAAGTAATAGGTACCGGCTACCTTTAAGAGATTGGGGCTTCCCTGTTGGTGGAAAGTGCGAATTGCATTGAATCGACGAGCAAGGCCTAGATTTCAACGCAGATTGACAGTGAGTACTGAGGCCGGATGAAGTTCTCGGGTGTGCAAGGTAGATGACACAAAACTTGGAAGTGTAGTAAACAGCGAGGAGGATAGTTATAGACTTCAAGAGGATCTAGACAGGCTGGTGGAATGGGCGGACACATGGCAGATGAAATTTAACGCAGAAAAATGCGAAGTGATACATATTTTGGCAGGAAGAACGAGGAGAGGCAATATAAGCTAGAGGGCACAACGCTAAAAGAGGTACAGGAACAGAGAGATCTGGGGGGTATATGTGCACAAATCGTTAAAGATGGCAGGGCAGGTTGAGAAAGCGGTTAAAAAAGCATTCGGGATCCTGGGCTTTATAAATAGAGGCATAGAGTACAAAAGCAAGGAAGTCATGATGAACCTTTATAAAACACTGGTTCAGCCACAACTGGAGTATTGTGTCCAGTTCTGGTCACCGCACTTTAGGAAAGATGTGAAGACCTTAGAGAGGGTGCAGAGGAGATTTACTAGAATGATTCCAGGGATGAGGGACTTTAGTTACGTGGATAGACTGGAGAAGTTGGGATTGTTCTCCTTGTAACAGAGGTTGCGAGGAGATTTGATCGAGGTATTCAAAACCATGAAGGATCTGGACAGAGTAGATAGAGAGAAACTGTTCCCATTGGTGGACGGGTCAAGGACCAGAGGACATAGATTTAAGGTGATTGGCAGAAGAACCAAAGGTGACATGAGGAAAATCTTTTTTACACAGCGAGTGGTTATGATCTGGAATGCACTGCCCGAGGGGGTGGTGGAGGCAGATTCAATCATGGCTTTCAAAAGGGAACTGGATAAGTACTTGAAAGGAAAAAATTTGGAGGGCTACGGGGATAGGGCGGGTGAGTGGGACTAGCTGGATTGCTCTTGCATAGAGCCGGCGCGGACTCAATGGGCCGAATGGCCTCCTTCCGCGCTGTAACCTTTCAATGATTCTGTGATTCTATGAATAGAAGTAAACTTGTAAAGTGTACATAATCTCATGGCCGAACACAGTGAGAGCTCTAGACTGCAGCACAGTAGCAATGAGGAAAATGCACTTGCTGGTTAGCTTAACCTGGATGAGACAATGATGGAAGGTGCATAACAACAGCGCAGATCGTGGCGTTCCTGAGGGGAAGCAGAGCATTCAGAAGGAAGTCGAACAGCTGGCTCCACAAACTCAGTTGGCCCAATGGACCAGGTTGTATCTAACGCTGTTAATGTGCCAATGACATTGAACAAGCGTCACCGTAACCTCGTGCTCAGTCACTTGCTATAACCCAGCTGCAGTAGAGATCTGGCATCGCACTAAGTAGGTTGTGCCAGCAATGATTTAAATTCGCTGTCGGTGTAACAACCTTTACCCTAATGATTAATATGTAATTGACAGCAGGCATTAAATTAACAAAGTTCCGCTTGTCATTTTCTACCAAGTGTATCAGGGAAGTAACAAGCACAATGGGGTCTAAATTGGTCTCGGGCAGTAGGGCAAACCGGGCAGCGGTGAATCGGAAACCCATTTCACATTCTGTCTGATTTTCATTTCCATTGACCTCAGTGGAAAAGACGATCAGACAGAGTGCAAAACAGGCCGTCGATTCGCTATCGACTGTTTCGTCCTAACACCCAAGGCAAATTTATACCTCTATGTTTGCAAGTGCATCTTCAACACTTTTCCTGCGGACAGCTATTTCACAAGGTTACCTACGTCTGTCGGAGAGAGCCAGCGTGGATTTGTAAAGGGTAAGCCACCTCTAACTAACCTTGTTAAATTTTTGGAGGAGGTCACTAATGTGGTCAATAATGGAGTGTCTATGGATGTTATTTATATGGACTTCCAGAAGGCATTCAACAAGGTTCCACGTAAAAGACCGTTAGTAAAAATGGAAGCGCATGGAATTGGAGGCAACCATTTGACATGGGTAGAGAATTGGTTAGGAGACAAAGAGTTAGGATAATGGGTGTGCACTCAAATTGGCAGGATGTAACTAATGCTGTCTCCCAGGGCTCTGTGCGGGGGCCACAGCTTTTCACTATATTTAAAACGACTTCGATGAAGGAATAGAGAGCTGTATATCCAAGTTTGCTGATGACGCTAAGTTAGGCAGCACAGTAAGTACCGTAGATGGGAGCAGAAAGTTACACAGGGATATTGATAGATTAAGTGAGTGGGCAAAACTATGGAGTTCAAAGTGGGAAAATGCAAGGTTATCCACTTTGGACCAAAGAAAGATAGATCAGAGTATTTTCTAAATGGTGAGAAGCTAGGAACTGTGGAGGAGCAGAGGGATTTAGCGGTCCCTGTACAGAAATCACTAAAAGCTAGTGGACAGGTACAAAAAATAATTTAAATGGCTAATGGAATGTTGGCCTTTATCTGAAGGGGGCTGGAATAAAATGGGGTGGAAGTTATGTTACAGCTGTACAGAGCTCTGGTTAGACCCCATCTGGATTACTGCATTCAGTTCTGGGCACTGCACCTCAGGAAGGATATATTGGCCTTGGAGGGGGTGCAGCGCAGATTCACCAGAATGATACCAGGGGCTATAGGGTTAAATTATGAGGACAGATTGTATAGACTAGGCTTGTATTCCCTCAAGTATAGAAGATTATGGGGATGATATAATTGAGGTATTTAAGATGATTAAAGGATTTGATAGGGTGGATAGCTAGAGACCATTTCCTCTGATGGGGAAGTCCAGAACAAGGGGGCAGGGCCTTAAAATTAGAACTAGGCTGCTCAGGGGTGATGTCAGAAAGCACGTCTTCACACAAAGGGTAGTGGAAATCTAGAACACTTCCCCTGCCCCCCCCCAAAAAAAAAAAGCTGTTGAGACTGGGGGTCAATTGAAAATTTAAAAACTGAGATTGATAGATTTTTGTTAGGCAAGGGTTACAGAACCAAGATGGGTAAATGGAGTTAAGATACAGATCAGCCATGATCTAACTGAATAGCGGAACAGGCTCGAGGGGCTGAATGGCCTCCCCCTGTTCCTATGTTCCCATGACAGGAGGCATCAGCTGAACGGAATCCACAGCTTTCACTGGGTGACAGAGTTCCCTTGAGCACCCCCATCAGTGGAACATCTTCATAGAAACCCCATGATCTACGTGAGGAGAAAGGGGCCACACTCATTTCACGTTCAGGTGGTTCTGACCGCAGAAACATTGTCAGGCGTGTCAGTGGCTGTTATTCATGGTGCCTTCATTGTGCACAGTGCCTGCATTATTTGAAGGAGAAGAAACGCTGGGTTTTTAGGAGAGAAGAACTATCCTCTGTATCCATGGCTACTGACCCCACGGAGAAACCCCAGAACAGCAGAGGAACACCTTGGCATCAGTGTCCATTTGCTAATTCTCAGCTGCCAACTCTGCCTTCAATAAAAGTGTGCCCTGCAGCTTGGGCACAATGAACGTGTACAAAACGGCAACAGCTGTTCACAACGCTTCAAATGTACCTCCCAGAGGGTGAGACGGTTCCTAACTTGCCGTGCTTGATGGGCTCCACAAGAAATGTTTGCAAACGTGAGCAGCACGCTCACCTTCCCCTTGCTCCTGGTAACAGCGCATTACTTCCACACATGCAGCCAGGTGTGAGGGGGTTAGGTGACTGCATTGACTCGGTTGGTGACCTCCCTCCTTGCAGTTGGCACCTGTCCTATTACTGGAGGGTGGCCATCATTCCCAAATTAGACTCACCCTCCTCCGGTGCACCTCCTACAGCAGGACTTCAAACCTTTCACCATCAAAAGAAGCTCTGCTGCACATATCTTTGCTGTTGGGTTTTAGTTGGGCCTCCGGGGGTTTTGAAAGTGACCATGTTTGGATGAATGGAGGAGAGAGCTTTTTATGTATTCTCCATTCCAACGCACAAAGAAGAGGACGGGGAGAACCATTTGGTTATGAAGCGGACATTTTGCCATTATTTTACTCACGCACACAAGCAGACAGTGACATTGCCTTTGGTGCCAGTAAAATAGAAGTCGGTGATGTAAAAGGCAGCCACACTCAAAGGGTCTTGGGTTGGAAACAGGGCTACAACACTGACAAAGAAAACAAAGGAGTAATTTGTTATAATTTGCCTTTCACCTCGTTAAGGTGTCCACAATCACTTCACAGCCACCGAATTATTTTTGAAGTGTAGTCACTGTTGACTGCATATAGGCAACCAATTTTCACACAGCACGATCCCACAAATAGCAAATGAGGTAAGTAACCCATCATCGCTGTGCTCGCTGACCTTGGCTCCCGTTGCACCTACGCCTCAATTTTAACATTTTCATCCTAGTGTTCATATCCCTCCATGGCTTCGCCCCGCCCTGTCTCTGAAATCTCCACCAGCCCTACAACCCTCCAAGAACTCTACGTTCCTCCAATTCTGGCCTCCTGTGCATTCCCCTACTCCCATTGCCCCACCACTGGCACAAGGCCCTAAGCTCTGGAATTCCCTCCCGAAACTTCTCCGCCTCTGTACCTCTCTCCCCTCCTTCAAGACGCTCCTTAAAACCTTTGACCAATCTTTTAGTCACCCATCCTTCTTTGGCTCGTTGTCAATTTTTGTCTGATCTACAGTCCAGTGAAGCGCGGTGGGACGTTCTCCGATGTTAAAGGCGCAGTATGAATGCAAGTTGTTGTTGGTGTTGTCAACCTGGTTTGGAGGACACTGGGATAACTCCAGTGAAGTAACAGCCTACATTATGTGCTGAAGGCCTGGAGTCAGGCTTGACCCCATTTCTAACTCAGACGGCAGAGTACAATCGTTGAGCCTTACTGACATTCGGTAATGCCAGTTCTGTGATCCCACGATCTCTTTCAGTGCGGCTCACCACTAGGAGAATGTAATGGAGTCGACACATTACACAGAGCCGGGATCTGAGCGAGGGTGGGGGCGATAACGGACGTGAAAAGCGGAAGGTCGTGGGACATGTGAGAATGTCCGATTTCAACAGGAATGCCTCACTGAAATTTTAATTCCAGGTTTCGAGCCTCCGATGCGTGAGTGGGCGTGATGCGGACCCACATGACCCGATTTCACCTCAACTATTTAAAGGGCCAACTCACAGATGGAATTTGCAGGAGTTGGATGAATTGTATGAGATAATTAGAAGTGGAAATGGAATCAGGAAGGGCAAATGCTGCTTCCCTGCTAAAATGGTGCATCCCTTGAAGTACTGCTGGGTGGAGTGAGGGTGAGGAAGGAGGTCCTATTCCCAAGTAATGGAAAATAACCTGCTGCGATGACAAAGAAGGCATGGTTAGAAGTGGCTGAAGAGGTGAGCAGCAGGAGTGTTGTGCTGTGGATGTGGATCCAATGCAGGAAGCGTTTTAATGACCTAACCAGGTCAGGAAAGGTGAGCGCAGTTGCAGATTCAGCCATGTCCTGTAGTGCACCCCCTCACCCTCTCACACTGTCTTGTCAAGCATACTCCATCACATCACTCCTCACACCCACTTAAGTTTCGGCAGCACCCATCGTTCCGTATAAATGCACTTCCTCACCCCCCTCTTCTTCCACCCACCACTGACATTCGCCCCAATCCTTATTCAATGTGATCCCACCTCAGTCAGCTCCCCTGATTCTCAGCACACGCCCTCAAATGCATACGTGACACTCGTGATGCAACTGCCTGATAGTCGCCCTCACCGAATGCACGGCATCCGCCGGACGAAGGCATGCCTTACAGACACACGTGTGATTCGTCACAGGGTACATGAATCCCAGGCACCAGCGCAGATACTCGCACTGCGGTGGGTCCTGTTATACAGTTAGGTAGGATGTCACTTGGTGAATCGCACATCACAAGTGAGCACGAGCAGAGAGTGGTGGGAGGGACAGCTGTGGAGAGTCCGTGTCAGAGGGCGCAGTCTTCTCCAAGCTCTGCTCAGCTGGACGCAGTTGCTGAACCCCGGGGGGCCATCAATGAAAAGGAGAATGATAGAGGGTCTGCAGCAAATGTGCGACATACTGGCAGTCGTGCCAAGAACACTTTCCACAATCTCAAAGAGGATGGAGAAGTCCAGCTGAAACATTTATGGATTGACGTCGCAGGCCATTGTGAGGATGTCTTCCATGGAGACAGTGGCCTCCTCTATGGAACTGGAACGGCAGCACACTAATCAATCCCTGAAGGCCCTGACGACGGCCATGCAAACTATGGATGCCAACATTTCTGCTGCCTTAAACAGGATGGCAGATACATTAGCCGTGGTCTAACAAGGTGTCACTGATCTGCACCAAGCTGCTCCCTTGCCGAGAGGTAGGAGTGATGTACTGCTCACCCAGGAGAGGAACGATGGCGATAGGGGAGATGAAAGTGAGAACTCCTCTCAAAGCGTTACCACGTCTCACCCGTTGCCCCCTCCCTCAACCAGTACCCGACATGCTGCCTCCTCTCCCAATGGCCACGTCTGTCCCTGCGCAGGGGTGTAGGTGGAACAGTCTTTGGCGGGGCCCTCATGGGCTCCAACACCCAGAGGTTGTCGGCCACGAGCATCTCAGAAGTCAGAGCAAGGAACAGCGCAGCCTGCCTCTACCTCTGCTGAAGCCACAGGGGTTGCACCACGCAGGAGCGGTAGGCAACGGAAAAGAAAAGTTTTGTCGTTCACCAAGGGTTGTTTATGAAAATGTTTTGTAAGTACCTTTAATTTATGAATCCACATAAAATGTATCCATTTGCACCACTTTCCCGTGTTCCCCGTTCTTGCCTGGCGAGTGCCAACTCGGGTTTTCAGTTGCTTGGTGATGAATGTGAAGACATGAAATGACTGAGAACAATCGGTGCATGTGCAATGGGTGGATGGTTGGTTACAGGACTGCCTTGTGTCAGTGGGGGTGGGGGGGGGGGGGGAGGGGCCAGGGGATGTGATAGTTACTTTGGTCCAGTGTGAGTAACTAACTGAACCCTCGAGCTATTAGGGCACCCCCGGCATCCCGAGCAGCAATGTGAGCAGCTGGTCTGGCGCTGGGGGCCCCATCTTCATCCTCCTCTTCCTCTCCATTGGAATCCTCATCAGTTGAAGAGTGCTGAGTGGCTTGTTCCTCCTCCACCTCTACTCCTCGCTGCTGCACTATGTTGTGCAGAACGCAGCCCACCACGATTAACCTAGAGCCCCCTCGTTGGTGAGTACTGAAGGGCGCTTCCGGACCTGTCCAGGTATCTGAAGTGCATCTAGAGCATGCCGATGCCTTGCTCAATGACACATCTGATTGTCATATGGCTCACGTTGTAGCGCTCTTGGGGTTCATAGGTCCCACAGAGATGTCATCAACCAGGTTTGAAGGGGGTATACTTTGTCGCCTAGCAGCTACCCCTGAAGGCTGGATCCAGGTCTGAACAGATCAGGGAATTTGGACTGCTGCAGAAAGCATCATGACAGCTCCCAGGGAATCTGGCGCAGACCTGTGTGGACCTTTTCTTGTGGTTGCACACCAGCTGAATGTTGATGGAATGAAATCCTTTGCAGTTGACGAATACTCCGGGTTGATCAGGGGGTGCTCAGATTGCCACCTGTGTACAATCAATGGCACTCTGTACCTGTGGGAAGCCAGTCAGAGATGCGAATCTGAGTGCCTGCTCATTCTGACTATTCTCATCACAGGGGAAGTAAACATACCTCCCAGCCATGGAAAACAATCCATCAGTCACCTGCCTTATGCATTTACATGCAGCCAACAGCGAAACCCTCGATATGTCTCTGGTAGAGCCCTGAAAAAAACCAGAGGCAGAAGAATTGAGGGGGATGGTGACTTTCACAGCCACTGGTAATGCGTGGCCACCAGGTCCAGCAGGGAGCAGGTCGTCTTTTAGGAGGCCGCAGATGTCTGTGACCACCTGGCGTGACAACCTCAGCCCTCGGAAGCACTGCTCTTCAGAGAGGTCAAGGAAGCTGAGCCTCTGTCTGTTCACCCTGTTAGGTGGGTAGTGACTCCTGCGACTTTGACCCCTCTGTTGTGCCCTCCTCTCTATGTTGTCCACCAGCAGCTCCCCCCACAGCACGACCTTGCTGCCGCTCACTGTCTTCCTCGTCTGAAGTCCAATCTAAAGCAGCCATGGCGCCACCCATCCCGCTGTTCTTTGTATGAACACCTCCAAACTGCCCAAATAAGTCTCTCACAACAAGAACTCCCACCAAACCATTCCCCAGAAGGATCTGAGAAAGCAGCTGTGAGCACTGAGCCTTTATTCCTATCAGGGCTCCTGGCCTTTAACCATCCCCATGACGTGCCCCTCAATCTCACCTCCGTTTTACCACGAGTTTCCCGAACCCCTGGAAACCCATGGGGGAGGCGTTAATTTCAAATCGCTGCCAAAATCTCATGAAAGGAGCCTCATTTAAATATTATAATGACAGAGAGGCGAGTTACCCAGACGCCCCGATATCCGCCGCGGTCAAAACGGAAATGGGTGCGTTCGCAGCGTGTTCGGGTCAGGTTTCGCGAATTTGACGATTTAACTCGCACCCGACCCTCTCCTGCCCATCGTGAGGGGGGGGTGGGGGGCTTAATATGGAACCCCAATTAGTGAACTAACCCATACATCTGCTTGAATACTACAAATAATAGGCACGAAAAGCAGATCCAACTACAGCATCAAAATACATTATGGTGTCAATCACTCTGATAGAGAAGTGTGAAAAAAAATTAAACTGCCTTAATTTTTAGTTCTAGAACTTATAGCAGTACAATAAACACAATAGAAAGACAGAACTTGCATTTATATAGTACTCTCATATTCTCACAATGACCCATAGCTCTTTACAGCCAATGAAGTGCAGTCACTGTTGTAATGTAGGAAACACGGCAGCCAATTTGCACACAGTAAGGTCCCACAAACAGCAATGAGATAAATAACCAATGAATTTGCTTTTGGAGTTGTTGGTTGAGGGATAAATGCTGGCTAGGACACCAGGAGAACTCACCTCCTTATCTTCAAGTAGTACCATGGGATCTTTTACATCCACCTGAACAGGTGGATGTAAAAGGTTTAACGAAAGAGAGGTTTAACGAAAGAGAGATCCTCTGACAATGCAGCACTCCATCAGTACTGCATTGAAGTCAGCCTTGGTTATGTGCTCAAGTTCCTGGAGTGGGACTTGAACCCATGACCTACTGACTGAGTGGCAATAGTACTACCATTGGGCCAAGCAGACACTAAGTACTTGAACTACTGAGACTATTTCCACTGGAGCACAGCAGGCTAAGAGGAGATTTAATAGAGGTTGTAAAAAAAAAAATGATGAAGCCTTTTGATAGAGTGAATAGAAATATATTATTTCCTCTGGTCAGGGAGTCAGCGACGAGAGATCAGCAATTTAAAACTGTCACGAATAGAGCGAAGAGAGAGGTCAGGAGAAATTTCTTTCCCCAAAGAGTTGTTAAAGCATGGAATGTTTTGCCAAAGACAGTAGCTGAGACAGAGGCCATTGTATCGTTTAAGGGAAAACTGGATAATTATTTGAAGCAGAGGAAGATACAGGGCTATGGGCAGGGAGAAGGGCAGTGGGGTTAGTTTTGGATTGCTCTAGCAAACAGCCGGCGTAGACATGATGGGCCAAATGGCCTCCTGATGTGCTAATCCTAAATAATAATAAAGTGAAAATATAAGGTTAGTTGAATATTCGTGGATGGGGAGATATGTTGCAGTATGCTATCTGGGCCAACTTTGCTGACAGTTTGTCTGTTATATCAGTCTGAAGATCTGTGTTTCGCTGCTTGTAGCTGTAAAAAAATAAAAAAACGTAACAGGATATAATTGTTCAACAGAGAACACTCCAATTTGTTGGCATTTATTGCAAGGAGGTTGGAGTACAAGAGTAAGGAAGTCTTGCTGCAATTGTACAGGGCTTTGGTGAGGCCTCACCTGGAGTACTGCGCACAGTTTTGGTCTCCTTACCTAAGGAAGGATATACTTGCCTTAGAGGCGGTGCATCGAAGGTTCACTAGATTGATTCCTGGGATGAGAGGGTTGTCCTATGAGGAGAGATTGAGTAGAATGGGCCTATACTCTCTGGAGTTTAGAAGAATGAGAGGTGATCTCATTGAAACATATACGAATCTTAAAGGGCTTGACAGGGTAGATGCAGAGAGGCTGTTTCCCCTGGTTAGAGAGTCTAGAAATAGGGACATGGTCTCAGGTTAAGGGGCCAGCATTCAGGACTAAGATGAGAAGGAATTTCTTCACTCAGAGGGTTGTGAATCTTTGGAATTCTCTACCCCAGAGGGCTGTGGATGGTGAGTCACTGAATATATTCAAGACTGAGATCGATAGATTTTTGGAATCTAAGGGAATCAAGAGACATGGGGATCGGGCAGGAAAGTGGAGTTGAGGTCAAAGATCAGCCCTGATTTTATTGAAAGGCGGAGCAGGCTCGAGGGGCCGTATGGCCTACTCCTGCTCCTATTTCTTTTGTTCTTAATTTGACCCAGTTATTGTGTTTTCCCTTTGATTTATGTCAATGCAATAAGAAAAAAAATCTAATATTTCTGTTCATCCAAATCAGACGTGTAATGTGACTCAAGTAGTAACAAACCGCAGTGAGAGCCGGTGCTCTGAGCTGCATAACAGGGTTCGAAAGAGGCAGCAGGCAACAGTTATTCATAGTGTGTATCATTTCGGCAAAAGCTAAAATGGATGTCAGCAGTTTTTGTTATGTAAATAACAGACTAAAACCTATTAAACATAGTGGGTACAAAGCGATGAATAAATAAGAACAAACAAGCACACAGTGGGGCTGATGCATCCAATCTATCCTGTGACGTCAAGCGTAATTGAACAAGCCCAGACAAAGAGTTGGGAGTTCAATGCTTTCTATATTTAACTTGGCCAGATTTCCAATTAGTAATCATTTCCTGCAACTGAAAATTCTTCATTTTCTTTTGCATCTGCATGAGTTATAATTGAAATCTTGTTTCCTTGTGACACTCAAAAAATACATCAAATGTGCCGTAATCATTTCTTAAAATGTCATTGGCTGCTGCGATAGCTTCCCCTGGTGCCTGGAGTCTGTTACCGAGACGATGGAATAGTATTGGAAAAATCCATCAAACTATCAAGCAGACCTCAGCGGGATCGATTATTTATCGTCCCAGTTGGAGCAACAGGCAAGATCCAGTTATTTGTATGTGGCCTGGTTGGAGCATTATCATCAGGTAAACTACCCTCCCACGATAAATTACAGTGAGTGTGGAAGAGCACAGTGCTGCAATTCGTGACACTGTCATACCACCACATTGCTCATATCCCAATGTTTATTACATATATAAAAACTGCACATTAAAATTAAAAGATGTTTGCAGTTGTGTCTTCACTGAATTCTGTCTCCAAAATTCAGTGTACGTGCCATTCTTATGTGTTTAACTTAAGCAACTTCAATAATATTTCTAAAGGATGAAATCAAAAATCATGGTATGTAATGCAGTGGGTACATAGTGTGGCTGTAGCAGGCAGGTAATGCAGCACACATACAATATGTTAAAGAAAGAAAGACTTGCATTTATATAGTGCCTTTCATGGCCTCAGGATGTCCCAAAACGCTCTTGCGACCAAGGAGTATAGCAAAAATATATCACGCCATGAAAATTGTGAAAATCATTCATCTGTTTCATGAAAATAGAACCACTTATTGGTTCAAAGCCTGTATCTGGTCTCAGTGGAGTGCTCATCCGTAGAGAGAGGAGGAATCACGCGGTGGCACATGATACTTTCCAATAGCTGGTGTACACACTAAGGGTTCTCTGTTGCAATCCCTTCATCTCAATATTGTTCATCTAGATATTGGGCAGAAGAAGGTGCATTCTAGGTCATAACGGCCACGAGGCCTGCTTACTGGAGTGACTGATGAACCCAAGTATATGTCCAGCAAAACAGTGACAGGTACATTGAATGCGTCTGTTACTGGGGTGGTGGTACTGGATGGTGCAGTGGGTTAGATACTGCTCTTTCAAATCCAGCTCCAAGCTGATGGGATGAAAGATTTACTCCATCTGCTGGCTGCTAGGGTCCAATGTGAAATGAGTTTGGGCAGTTTCAATCCAGTTCCTGGTGGACATAGTACAAAGTGTCCTGAATCCACCATTTATTAGCAAGATCAGTTGGAGGGGGCAGAGGATGACTGGTGTTAGGCAATAGAAAAAACTGTCACAAGGCAAAGGGACACAGGGAAGGATTTAATTTGAGGTAGATTTACAATTATGTAGGAGGTTCTTTTATGAGGTTGGGGTTGAGGGAGTTTTACTCTGTGGCTGGCTGTGGTTGCTGCTGACAATGAAGAGTTCCTTTCCCCAACATTAAAACTCCTCCCCTTGATAAGCACAAAAATAAAGTATTTGTTACAAGACCTTCTTAACATGTCAATTTTTGTCTGATTTACGCTCCCGTGAAGCGCCTTAGGACGTTTCACTAAGTTAAATGTGCTATATAAATGCGAGTGTTGTTGTTTGTGGTCATAGAACTTTACACCACAGGAGGCCATTTGGCCCATCATGCCAGTGGCGACTCTCTTAAAGAGCTATCCATTTAGTACCAAACGGTAGGCAAACAGCATAAGACCCTTATTATAATGAAAAGAGGACCACAATCTACAGTGAAAAGTTGTGCAGGAACTATATGCACCCTCGGATCAATCAACACCATACAACCTGTCATCACTAACTAGAATGACAGGTTCTGTAATTATTATATGCACAAAAGATGGGCAAGAAAGTGGAGAATGACGCTTATGCAGGTAAGATGTCGGCCTTTCTTCGATACGTGCTGCAAGGGAACTTCTTGTTGGCCCTGCTTCCCCTGCTGATGACCAAGATCAGAATTCAATAAGCGAGGAATTCACTGCCTGAATACAATACTTGGGAGAGATGATAAAATGTAAATATTAAGTAACTCTGTGTCAGAAGGAACCTCAGGGATCGACTGATAAAGGGCAACATTGGCACTCGCTGCAGGGGAGAGGTGGTGATGATCTGGATCTCCCTAACATCTCAAGGGGGAAGTCAAGTGAGTGAGAGCTTGCTGCAGGTCCTGTTAGATTCATTGTGTGCTGTTGGTGACAGGAGTGCAGTACACCCACTCCCACCAGACTATTACAATATAAAGGCGGCAAACTCTCCACCTTCAACAGTGCTCGGAATCCAACACAGACTCACACACATGCACACACATACTCACACTTACACACACTTTCACACACATACACACAGTCACACGCACGTGCACGCACATACATACACTCACACTCTCACACATACACACACACATGGGGTAGTTTTAACTTTTATCATTGGGTGAACAACAGGTGACTTCAACGGAAAAGAAAATCAATAAAAGTTAAAAACACCCCTCCACACACGCGGATGCACAACCTTTCCCACCAGGGGTCACTGGGCAGCAATTATTAGCGGGAACTCTGGCTGATTTCCCTCCCCTGTCAGGGGGCACTAAGGCCAGTTGTAGTGTCCCTGTTGCCAATCTGGCTGACAATCAAACCTGGGACCTTCTACGCTGCATGGCTGAGTTAAAAAGCTGCCCTTCAAACCGAGCCATCAAGGGAACACACTAGGCCCTTCTACATCAGACCATTTGAGGACAACTTGTAGCAAGAGAGCCTTTGTGAGAAATCCACTCGCTGTGCCCAGCAGCACATCAAATGCTGCATCACTCCTTCAATGTATCAACTCATAAGGCAAAGCAGCAACAAAACTTTGCACACTGGTTCTCCTGCCGATAGAACTCTCTCGCAGACAACATTGTTGAGACCTTTCCACCACTTTGCAAACCAATAGCCATCTACTGCTTTGTAAAGGAGGGAAGGCTGTTGCTGCATACATTAGGGGATGGGAAAGATTCTGGGCCTGCTCCCCATGGCAGCTCATCATGGATGCTTTGAGCCCTTTTTGCTTCGAGCAGCCTGCACGGCTAATTCTATGAGGCAACCGTCCCCAATACACTTTCTTCCGGCTTCACCCAGTCATGAAACTTATAATGATGTGAGTCTCAGATGGTTGATGTATCCTGTGCATACCTGCAAGTACAACATCCAGATCGCAATATGTGCAGTACAAACTAACGTATTCTGAAGCCCTTACTCTTAAAGGCCTGACTTGAATGTCACCAATGGTCCATATATTCGACTCGCAGCATCATTTACTGTCACAATTTAAAACAAAACATTAGCACATCAGCTGAAAGTCAGCTCTAGTGAGTTCAGTAGTTTGGCTTATTTTTACAATAATAACCTAGAAATTAATATGCATGATATTAGTTTACAAACACTTAACGTGTGTATGATATTACCTTGTCCACTATTTTAACACAGGATAATCATTTTATTTCAGCTAAAATATTGGTTAGAGTGCTACAAGCCCATGAAGTGTTTGCAAGCTAATATCGCGCTCAGTAATTTTCAGACTAATATTCCCTAATTTAATGATGCATAAGATTTAAAACCTCAAGACACCTTTGGTGTCATTAATCACTGCACTGGAAAAATTGCCATGGCTTAGCATTAGTCAGAAGTTGGTTCATCTCCTACTCTGCAATCATTCCATGTTCATTATCTGGTGTTGTCTCCGATTCCACCCTACCTCCCCCCAATCCCCCTCAGGTTTGGTGGGTTTTAGAATATGGTGGGAATTATGTTTAAGTTCCTTTTTGAGATATTTTAAGATAAACAACAATAACTTGGATTTATATAGCATCTTTAACGTAGTAAAACGCTCCAAGGCGCTTCACAGGAGCGTAATCAGACAAAAATTGACACCGAGCCAAAGGAGACATTAGGACAGGTGAGCAAATGCTTGGTCAAAGAGGTAGGGTTTAAGGAACGTCCTAAAGGAGGAGAGACAGGTGGAGAGGTGAAGAGGTGAAGAGGTTTGAAGAGGTAATTCCACAGCCCAGGGCCTAGACAACTGAAGGCACGGCTGCCAATGGTGGGATGAAGGGGGGTGCACAAGAGGCCAGAATTGGAGGAACACAGAGTTCCTGGCATGTTCAAATAGCACAGACAGGAAAATGACATAAATGTTAAGTTAAAAATTAATGTTCACATTAAATTCCTACCTGTGCTGAGACTAGAACATAGAGAAACTAAACCTGGAATAAATACTTGTCCAATGGCTTTCTGATTTATATCATTTGGTCATCATCTATCTACAGTCAGTCAGGTGTCAATATTAGGCTAGTAGATTTTGAACCAAACATTCAAAATCTGACCCTGGGTTGGGGTTGCATCCCCTGTTTTTTCATTTTTAACCCCCACCCCCTGCCCTCTACTTCCATTGTGGAGGGATTAATATCGAGGCTCCTGCCTTTATCAAGTACCCAGTGATTTCTACCCTACAGCCAATTTCTTATCCATACCTAAGATTTACCCCAAATCCCCACAGCTTTCAGCTTAACCAATAGCCTCACAAAACAGAACCTACTTTATTGGAGGGAAAAAGATTGGGAGAAACCTTGTTCCAGGTTTTTAAAGTGCTGAGAGGAATTGGAGTACAAAATTAACAAGCCTTGAGCGAGACTTGACATTAAAAGATTGTTCTCCCCCAAGACCTTGTAAGCATGGGAAATAGACTTCCTGTTAAAGGAGTTGATGACGTTAAGACTTTTAAAAAGGGCCGGATAATTATCTGATTAGGAACAGCACTGAGGGTTTTGAGAATAAGTATAGAGAGAGATCATCAAATGCCATGTAAAATATGATGGGTCCTGAACTGCTGGCAACATTGTGACAAGGAAGGCAACCAATCTCGTACAATGTAGGACATAAGGTTAGACATGTATTTTAGAGTTTTACTTCAGCTTTAAGGATAGGAAGAAACCTTCCTCAGGAGATGATAGGAGTATCGAGCATTCTCCATCATTTTGCTGGCTTTGACAGCTCTTTATCTTTTTACTCCCAAGTTCCGGCCTTAATACCCTTACCATCCCAAGTAAGGATCTCTCTTTTAAACACTTCAATTGATTCTGTCTCTGTGGACTTCTGGGACAGTGAATTTTACATTCTTACAATTCTTTGTGTGAAGCATTGTTTTCTGGATTCACTTTTAACAGGCTCAGTTTCAATTTTAAAATTAAGTCCTCTTGTTCTGGATTCTTCTACTAATTACCTGGCCAATTCTCATCATTATTTTAAACACCTCAATCAGATCACCCCTTAATCGTCTCACCTGCAGTGCAATGATGAGAACGCATTTCCACTTTAAGAGAATCAGTTGGTCATGTCACTGAAATTGGACTTTTATTGATTACTCAAATAGTTTACTGGATTCTCTGAGACTGGTTTGATTGCCTGTTGTAAAGAAATCTGTTTAAAAACCAAGATAAGCCTTGGCCTAGTCAGGTGATACAGTGTCAGACCTAAACTAAAGTTGGGCATCTGTTCATAGAGAACAGAATTTCTAGCCTTTTCTTCATTCAGCTCACCAGAAGGTTTTAACTTCAGCCAAACATTGCTCTGGTCAGCATGGAAAGGAAGATGTGTACGGTTCAGGGCGCCGATCGTCCTTTAGTCGTGGGACATGGTGCCTTTCATTACCTCAGAACATCCCAAATACTTCACTGCCGATGAAGTACTTTTGAAGCAGTCACTGTTGTAACATAGGCAAACGCAGCAGCCAATTTGCACAGGGCAGGGTTCCACAGAGAGCAGTGAGATAAATGACCAGATAATCAGTTTTTTTTAATGATGTGATTAGAGGCCAGGATACCAGGAGACGTGTAGTCACTGTTGTTTTGTAGGCAAGCACAACAGGCCGATTTGCATACAGCAAGCTCCCACACACAGTAATGAGATTAATGACCAATTAATCTGTTTTGACGATGTTGTCAAAGAATACCGGGAAAACTCCCTGCTCTTCTTTAAATAGTGCCGTGGGATCTTCTACGACCACCTGAGGGGGCAGACAGGGCCTCGGTTTAACATCTCATCCGAAAGACGGTACCTCCAACAGTGACACACTCCCTCAGTACTGCAGTGAAATGTCAGCCCAGATTATGCGCTCAAGTTGCTGAGTGGGGCTCAAACCCACGGCCTTCTGAGTCAGAGGTGAGAGGCTACCAGTGAGCCACAGCTGACACTTCAGGCAAAAGGTAAAGCGCGTTTATAAAGCTTCGCGCATTTGAATTGCAAGATCAAAAGAAAAATATGAAATGTTGATGCAAAAAATGTGCTGAATATTTTGTTCCAAAATGTAACTTGATTTATCAAAGAGCTGCTTCTTCCACACCAAATTAATGCTGACACTGATTCAGCTATCCAAAGAGTGCAGCAAGCATTAATGAAATGCCAGGCAACAGGACAGAGGCCAACTAAAGTCCTAGACAAGGTAGCATAAAAGGCATGGGATAGGAAAGAAATGGAATAATCCTCACCATAAGAGAGTTCCATCAAATGAGAAAGTACTTGGCTGCCTTCAAGGTGTCCTTGCACACACACAGTCAAGAAGAAAACTGTCAGCATATAACGAAAGATACTAGCAATTTAATATGATGGGGCATCCAAAAATAGTCTGTTGTACCCAAGGTTGTTAGAACGGTAATCACTAGCGACAAATCATATGATCGGCAGTTATTCTTCCTTGGGTCAGATGACAGAGAAAGATAAATGACAAGACTGTAAATTTTAAGATAGATACCAGTATAAATATTACTATTAAGTCACACCATATGCACCATAGCCCACCAGTTAGTGCTGTCAACGGTTACATCGCAATGACCAAGAGGGAGATTGGATTGCAAGGGACAAATCATGGTGCAAACTAAAGCTAAATGAGGAGAGTACAAGTTTAGAAGTCTTAGGATCAGTGGGTCACATGTTAATGATCTGCTAGGCAGAGGAACAGCATACAAAATGATAGAGAAAAGAGATTAACAGAGGTATTTAGTAATATTGACTGCTGAAATGTCGGCCTGACACTAATCACAGAATCATAGAAAGGTTACAGCATGAAAGGAAGCCATTCGGCCCGTCGAGTCCATGCTGGCTCTATGCAAGAGCAATCCAGCTAGTCCCACTCCCCTGCCTTATCCCCGTAGCCCTGCACATTTTTTCCTTTCAAGTACTTATCCAATTCCCTTTTGAAGGCCATGATTGAATCTGCCTCCACCACCCCCTCAGGCAGCGCATTCCAGATCCTAACCACTCGCTGTGTAAAAAAGTTTTTCCTCATGTCACCTTTGGTTCTTTTGCCAATAACCTTAAATCTATGACCTCTGGTTCTTGAACCTTCCGCCAATGTGCTTAAGGAAGATGCTGCCCCTTAGGGCAGGAATACATTCCACTGAGTTCCAATCACATTACTTTCTAAAGTACCTGAGGAATTAAAATTTATGGAACAAGCTGGTATCATTGCAAGGACAGTTGGAGCTTTCAAGACTGAGATCGATGGATTTTTGTTAGGTAAGGGTATCTCGGGTTATGAAGGAAAGGCGGGTAAATGGAGTTGAGGTGCAGGCCAGCGCCCACCTACAAGTTTAACATCCAGGTAGCAATGTGTGCAGAACAACCTAATCTTGAAGACCTTGCTTTCAAAGCACTGACATGAATGACATCCATGGTCCATATATTGGAGTTGCAGCATCATTTACTATAACAATTCAAAACAAAATATTAGCTGAATGTCAGCTCTAGTGAGTTCAGTCGTTTGACTTATTTTTGCAATAATACCCTACAAATTAATATGCATGATATTCATGTGCAAACACTTAACATGTGTGTATGATATTACCTTGTCCACTATTTTAACAGAGGTTAATCATTTTATTTCCGTTAAAATATTGGTTAAAGTGGTACAAACCCATGAAGTGTTTGCTAATATTGCGCTCAGTAATTTTTAGTCTAATATTCCCTAATTTAATGATGCTTAAGATTTCAAACCTCAAGGGACCTTTCATGCCATTAATCACTCCACTCTGTTGGAAAAACTGCCGCAGCTTAGCTTTAGCAAGATGCCACAACAGTAGTGAGATTAATGGCCAATGAATTTGTTTTGACAATGTTGGTCGAAGAATAAATGTTGGCCAGGACACCGGGAGAACTCCCTGCATTTCTTTGAATGGTGCAATGGGATCTTTTACATCCACCTGAACGGGGCTTCAATTTAACATCTCATCTAAAAGATAGTGCCTCCGACAATGCAGCACTCCCTCAGTATTGCACTGATTGATGGCCTAAATTGTGTGCTCAAATGTAGCAGGAAACAGTCATTCTTCCTACACTGGAGGATATTGCTGCCAAACTGTTTGGAGCATCTGTATTTTCCTTATTGAATGTTTCGTCTGACATTTCCCTAATAATATTCAAAGGCCACAAGCTCTTAGTACTGTACTACTAATCAATAGTCAAAGCTTAGACAAAAAAAACTGCTTAGATGTCAACATCTTTTGATGCATCTTATGATCTTTAAAGGTAAAGTTACCGATTCCAAGCGGGGAGTTATGCTTGAAAGGAGTGTGGACTGGAGAATCGGTGCCACAGGGAGGCAGCCCGTATCTTCGACCTGTGCTCCCTTCAAGCGCAGATCCTCACTGGGAGGTGGAGGATTGGTGAATTTACTCTTTAATGTAAATGCAGAGTACGTTTGAGGGAAAGAGTTAATTGTAGCTGATACATTCTGCAGGAATCCAATTCGAGAAACAGACGCGTCAGGCAATGAGATGTAGAAGCCCATGTTGAAGCAGGTAAAGCCTGCAGGGCAATGCCTGGGCACAAAGCTGCACTTACAAGAAAAAGAAACAAGTGCAGACAGAAACTTCAAATGGCTAAAGATGAATGGCCAAAGTATAGTCAAAGTGTTCTTGATGAACTGAGAGAAAATGATATTATATGAGGAGTAATATCAGTAATGACTGCTCGCTGGTGTAAAGGAACGGAGTTATATCCCGTAATATAACGAGGAGTGAGATTCTTGACAGAATCCATGAAGGATATCAAGGATTGCCAAAGTGAGAGGAAAGAACATGTGTAGCTGTGTGATGGCCAGCCATTGAAAAATTCAGATAGAAAGTGTCATCATGTGAGTTCTGCCAGGCTAATGAACCAAGTCAAAGAAAGGAACCTATGGTAATGCAATTACCAGAATGACTTTAGCAGAAGACAACAGCTACGGGTGATGTCTCAGTACGGTTAATAATAGGAAGATAAATGAAACCTACAGCTCCTACACTGGATAAAAATCTAAAGCCAAAATACGATAGGAAAACTTGACGCATGTTACAAGTATTTCTTTAACCAGCAACATTTCATTACGAGTTCGAAGAAGAATAGGTCAGATTAAGATTTTCAGGATAAAAGTGAGTTACAGTAAGCAGCAGAAGAATCTGAGCCTGAAGATGCTGCTGTTCACATGCTGCTTCCTAGTCAAGAATCCACTCCGCGTGATAGCAAACTGCAAAAATATCAAAGCCTGAAGAACTCCCAGTGTCACAATTCTGAGAAAACAAACTTGTTATAAAGACAGTAAGTAGTTATTAATAGCAAATTACTCCAGGGGCAGAATAATCCCTTTGTTCTTGGGCCTAGGTTAGTTGGGATGTGTACGTTTCATTAGCTCAAAAGAAGGGAGATGTGGTGAGAGTGCATTTCCGCTCGAAGAGAATCAGGTAGTCATGTGACTGACATTTAATATTTATGCTTTACTCGAGTAGTTGACAGATTCTGTGAGGCTGTTTCAGAAGTAATGTCAAAACTTTGTTTAGTTTCTTCTCACAAATTAACCTTTGAGAAGACAAGACGAGCCTCGGCCTGTTCATGCGTTATCCAAGGAACATAACCCAAGTCCCTTCATCCCAGGTGTAATCCTGATGAATTGTCACTGGACTTTCTCCAAGAGAGTGTGTCCTTACTAAGGTGGGGCACTCAAACTGGACACATCAGTTTAAATGAGGCCTGACCAGTGCTCTGTACAGCTGCGGTAGTTCTTCCTTGATTTTATATTCTATACCTTTTTGTGATGAAGTCCTGCACCCCATGAGGCTTATAGATATTGTTTTGCAGCTGTGAGTTAGCTTTTAATGACTTCTGCATCTATCCTCCCCATCTCCAGTGCTTCTCCATTAATGGTGTGCCCCCATCTGCCATTTTTACATCCAAAATGTAAAACCTCACATTTTTTGTGTTAAAGTATATCTGACGTTATTCTGCCCACTTATTTAATCAATATCTCTCTTACTATTTTCTGTTTCTTTAGTACCAGCTTAGTATTAGCCACAAATTTGAATTTCCTCCCCTCTATTCTCAAATATATAATACATATAGAGTTCTAGCACCAATCCCTCAGGGACAGAATTTGTCACTACCAGCCAATCCAATGATATTCCATTGATCCCAAATGTCTACCTTATACATCACCACCCCCCCCAATCCCTCCCCCCCCACTGCAGAAAATCCATCCATGCCATAAGGTTGCCTCCAATTCAATGCAGCTCAACTCTGGCTATTAACCTCTAGTGCTGAACCTTATCAAATGCCTGCCAGAAATCCACATATGTGACATCCTTTCAATTTTCCACAATCCACTACCTTAGTGACTCTATCAAAGAACTCTATTAGGTTACTGAGGCCTGACCTACTTTCACAAAACCAGACTGACTCCCCCTAATTCATTATACTTTTCCAAGTACTCACTTACTTCAACCCGAATTATGATTATGACTTCGAGCAATTTCCCACTGCTAGCGTTAAATTCGACGGTCTGCAGTTACTTGGTTTGTCCCGAATGCCCTTTTTTAATAATGGGGCAACGTTTGCTACTTTCCAATCTTCTGCTATTATCCCCAATTCCAGGAAACTTTGAAGATTATAATGAATGCAATTTCCTTGCCTATTTCTTTTAATGCCCTTGGACAGAAATCATCTGGGCCTCGAGACTTGCCCAGCCTCAATTTCACAAATGTTTCCATTAAAACTTTTCTGTTGTGACCTTCCTTTTTCCTCTTCAGATGGTCTTTATTCTCAAGATGCTCCCTTACTGTCTGATGGGTATCTATTTCTGGTTCATTACTTATAACTTAAATTGACTATTACCTACTCTCTTGTTGGCTGTGAGACATTAAATGGATTGAGAATCAACAACGGAAAAAAGAAATGGACTCGAGGGACTAACTTCGTTTTTCTCATTTCATGCCTCGCATTATATCTTGTGTGTATTTTCTAATTAACCTAATTTTGATATGCAAATAAGGTTTGATTAGCATAATGTAATGGAATATCTCTGTTAGCATAGTTAATATACCACGTGAGCCAAACTCATTGCACGTAGGACCCTCAGAGCTGGCAGAGAGGGGAGATTTTCATCCCATCATTGTGGGTTAGATTTGAACGCAGATTCCTGAGGTGAGAGAAATGTACTGACTCACTGAGGGAAATTTTAACCCCAAGAACGGGTGGGTTGTGGTCGGATGGGAGGTAAAAATAATAGATACTGGAAGTGGGACCCCCATCCCACCTTCAACCCGCCCACTTCCAGGTTTAACCCAGGCACGTTAGGATGCGAGCCCGCAACAGAAACCCAAAAGTCCCGTCCCCACTTAATGCCGGCGGCCGGCTTGTTAAAAGGGTAATTTAAACATTTGAGCTGCTTAACTTTTTGTGGATTCTGCAACAGAAACAGATTTAACTTTTCCTGCACAGGTTTCCCATGGGCTTCTGAAACACGCCATTGAAACGGAGGCAAGATGCATTTGGCCCTTTAAACCAATGATTGACACATCTCAATAAAAGGTGAGGTATTCTAGCTGGGCACTCAGTTCTCTCAGACAAACCTTTGGCTGAGAGTTCTTTGTGTTTAGACTGAGATTTCTTTGCTGAGACTGAGAATTCTTGTGTGCAGCCAAATTTACCAACATTTTGGAGCCTCTCAAACTGACGAGATCAGGATGGGGGATGAAATGAATATATTCCACAGTACATCTGTGGAGGAGGAAAATCACCATCGGCAGGCACGTCGTACAGTTCTGGGATTTACAGTTGCACAAGACAGAGCTGCGCAACAAGGACCTGGAGAAGAGCAGAGAGGGGAGCAACGGAGAGGCCGACGTCGCAGGAGGCACTACCCACGTGAGAGGGTCTACAGGCAGAGGCTGAGCTTCCTGGACCTCTCTGAGGAACAGTGCTTACGCAGACTCAGATTGAGTCGGCAAGTAGTACCTGCAGCGGCCTTGAGGAAGAGCTGCTGCCAGCTAGACCTGGTGGCCACGCATTGCCCATGGCAGTAAAAGTAACCACTGCCCTCAATTTCTTCGCCTCTGGGTCCTTCCAGTGTGCC
This sequence comes from Heptranchias perlo, assembly GCF_035084215.1. Classification (NCBI taxonomy): domain Eukaryota; kingdom Metazoa; phylum Chordata; class Chondrichthyes; order Hexanchiformes; family Hexanchidae; genus Heptranchias; species Heptranchias perlo. The sequence goes on along the minus strand of NC_090336.1, from coordinate 13,335,205 downwards.
ACCGGTGACATCTCCAGGGTCTCTCAATCATCTGCACATAAGTGTGTAAGGCAGGTGATGGGTGGCTTGCTTGCCAGGGCGTCCGATTACGTGAACTTCCCCTGCAACGACATCAGCCAGAATAAGCAGACGGTGGGTTTCGCCTCTCTGGCTGGCTACCACGGGTGCAGGGTGCAATCGATTGCACACACGTGGCCATCCGAGGACCACCACACGAGCCAGGAGTCTTCATCAACAGAAAGGGCTGTCACTCCATCAATGCGCAGCTGGTGTGCGACAACAAGGAGCGATTTCCGCAGGTGTGCGCCAGATTCCCTGGCATCTGTCCTGATGCCTTGATTTTGTGCCAGTCAAACATTCCAGACCTCTTCCAGACTGGGGACTTAACGGCTGGCTCCTTGGAGACAAGGGATACCCCCTGCAAACGTGGATCATGACACCTGTGAGAAACCCCACCAATGAGGCACGAGAACGATACAACCAGAGTCACATGACCACCAGGCGTGCCACTGATCAAGCCATAGGCATGTTAAAGATGCGCTTCAGCTGCCTCGACAGATCTGGAGGAGCCCTTCAGTACTCGGCAGCGAGGGTCTCCAGAATCATCGTGGTGTGCTGCGTCCTGCACAACATAGCACAGCGGAGAGGGTTACAGATGGAGGAGGACAAAGGTGCTCGTCAATCATCCTCTGTTGGCGACAAGATTGAGGAAGAGGATGAGAAGGAGGAGGAGTAATATGACAATGGTGCACCCATCGCTAGACCATGCGCGCACATTGATGCCAGGAATGCCCTCCAAAAATAAAGATATTTGAGATACTCATGCCGCCTGGCACAATCACCGCCACAACAACCAACACACCCCCCCCCAACCCCCTTTGCACAAAACACACAACGAAGCATACACCATTTGCACAGCCGCCCAACGGGTGTTGTCATGTATTGATATTCATCGTGAAGCAAATGAAAGGTTCACTTGAAAGCCTGGAAGTAATAATGGCCAAGACTTGGAAGTGTTGATAATGAATAAATTTTGTGTGCCAACATAAAGAGAAATAGAAATCACAACATCACATTTCATTCTAACACCTTGTGCACACACTCGGTGAACTACAAATCCTTATGCTTACACTTTCTACCACTTCTAGGTGATGCATCTCCAGTTGCTTCAGCAGAGGTGGTGGCAGGCTGCTCAGATCCCTGCCCAGGCTGCTGAGATGCTCTCGGCCTACGACCTCTGGGTTTTGGAGCCTGTGAGGACCCCGCCAAAGACTGCTGCACCTGCACCTGTGCAGGGGCAGACTTGTTCATCGGTAGAGGAGGCAGCATGTCGGGTACTGGTTGCGGGGTTGGGGGGCAACAGGTGAGACATGGGAGTGCTCTGAGTGGAGTTCCCTCTTCCATGTCCCCTCCCTTTTGCCATCATCCCTCTCCTGGGCCAGCGCCACATCACTCCCACACTCCCACCACTCTGCTGGAGAGCAGCTTGGCGAAGATCAGTGATGTGTTGAAAGGCCACTGATAAAGTATCTGTCATCCTGTTTAAGGCAGTTAAGGCTTCCAAAGTCTGCATGGCCATGCTAATGCTGTGCATGGACTCAGTTGTGAGCCTTTCTTGGAGCTCAATGGAGGTGGCCACCGTCTCCATTGCAGACATTCTCGCACTTACCTGCGACATCACTCCACGAATGCTGGAGTTGGACTCCTCCATCCTCTCAGCTATTGTGGAGAGTGTGCGTGGCACGTCTTCCAGTACCTCGCAAAGGTGCTGCTGAGCCTCAACCATCCTCCTTCTCAACAACTGTCCCCGGGGTTCAGCATCTGTGTCCAGCTGAGCAGAACTTGGAGAGGAGAACGCCCCCCCCCCCCCCCCCCCCACAACGCGGATTCTCCACATCACTAGTATCTGCTCGTGCTCATTTGTGACCTGTGAATCACCAGTTAACTGTATAAGAGGACCCACCGAAGTGCGAGTATCTGCTGTATGTCCTGTGACGGTGCACCCTCAGAGGAATGAGGTCCTCTGATGAATCAATGTCATGCATCTCCGCACATTCTTCTTGTCTGCATGAAGGCCCTGGAAGACAAAAGAAAACTAAAAGACTTAGTCTTGGCACAATAACAATCTTGTCAATCTCCAAATTCATGCTTCTCATACTTCAGGCGCTGATTGTATAAAGTCAGCACCTTTGCGAAAGATGTTTTAAATTGTGTCACCAGCTATCTGTGAGCTCCCAGTCTCTCCATTTCCGATTGAGAGGATCGCAGATGTCCCACTTATCTCCAGTGACTCCTCCTCCGCATCATTTAGATGAAGGTCCTCGCCCTCTCTCATGTTTTGGGCTCTTTTCTCCTACAAGAGGGGACAGAACAGACCTGTGAGTGACCGAAGGGGCCGTATTCACCCAATGGATGCTGTGCATTGGGTGAGGGTGACCATCAGACAGATGCATCAGAGGGTTACTGTCACACAGATGCATCACATTGCAACAGGATTGGGGTGAGTGACAGTGTTGGGTTCATAAATGGAGAGGTCAGCAAGTGGATAGAAAGTGAAGGATGGTTGCTGGTGACACCTAAGTGGGTGTGAAGAGTATTGTGATGGAGTAGGCTTGCCAAGTCAAAGTGATGAAGGGAGGGTGTTGTGCACAACAGGATGTGGGTGAATCAGCAAATGTACTCACTTTTCCAGACCTGGTCAGGTCATTGAAGCGCTTCCTGCAGTGCAGCCAAGACCTGGGCACCATGCTTCTGCTTGTCACCTCTTCTGCTACCTCCAACCAAGTCTTTTTGGTGACACAACCAGGTTTCTTCCTGCCATTCCTTGGATAAAGAACCCCCTCCTGGCTCTCACTGCAGCCAGTAGGGAGGCATCAGTAAATTTAGGCGCTGCCGTGGCTCTCCCGGGCTCCACTGCTCCTTTCTCCTCCAAAATCCATGTTTGAACTGGCCCTTTAAATACTGCAGTTCCAATTGCATCATTTGGGTGTGCAGTACACCCACTGAGCAGCTTGGAGACACGAAACCCGGAAGTAAAGATAATTGACTACAATCGAATTGCGATCGCAGATTTAAACGCACATATTTGAGTTCTGGGTTCCCCACGTGCAAATCCACCCACCCCACTGAGTTCCCGGCTCCAAGATAAAATCCAGGCCAGATCTCCAGCTTCAATGTACCTATGAATATTCTGGAGGAAAGATCAGGATATTATCATTTTCATCAGGCTGAGGCTCGATCCAGTTTGAGATATTGGAGTAGAAATTTGTCTTGGGCAATAGTGCAAAATGGACGGATTCACCTCAGCCGCCCGTTACACGCCCCCGGGCGGTATCACATCAGCCGGCCGTTACACGCCCCCGGGCGGTATCACATCAGCCGCCCGTTACACGCCCCCGGGCGGTATCACATCAGCCGCCCGTTACACGCCCCCGGGCGGTATCACATCAGCCGCCCGTTACACGCCCCCGGACGGTATCACATCAGCCGCCTGTTATACGAGCCCGGGCGGTATCACCTCAGCTGCCCGTTATACGCCCCCGGGTGGTATCACATCAGCCGCCCGTTACACGCCCCCGGGCGGTATCACATCAGCTGCCCATTACACGCCCCCGGGCGGTATCACATCAGCTGCCCGTTACACGCCCCCGGGCGGTATCACATCAGCCGCCCGTTACACGCCCCCAGGCGGTATCACCTCAGCTGCCCGTTATACGCCCCCGGGCGGTATCACATCAGCCGCCCGTTACACGAGCCCGGGCGGTATCACATCAGCCACCCGTTACACGAGCCCGGGCGGTATCACATCAGCCGCCTGTTACACGCCCCTGGGCGGTATCACATCAGCCGCCCGTTACACGCCCCCGGACGGTATCACATCAGCCGCCCGTTACAGGCCCCCGGGCGGTATCACATCAGCCGCCCGTTATATGCCCCCGGGCGGTATCACCTCAGCCGCCCGTTACACGCCCCCGGGCGGTATCACATCAGCCGCCCGTTACACGCCCCCGGGCGGTATCACATCAGCCGCCCGTTACACGCCCCCGGGCGGTATAGCCGCCCGTTACACGCCCCCAGGCGGTATCACATCAGCCGCCCGTTACACGCCCCCGGGCGGTATCACATCAGCCGACCGTTACACGCCCCCGGACGGTATCACATCAGCCGCCCGTTACACGCCCCCGGACGGTATCACATCAGCCGACCGTTATACGAGCCCGGGCGGTATCACCTCAGCTGCCCGTTACACGAGCCCGGGCGGTATCACATCAGCCGCCCGTTACACGCCCCCGGACGGTATCACATCAGCCGCCCGTTATACGAGCCCGGAGGGTATCACATCAGCCGCCCGTATTACGAGCCCGGGCGGTATCACCTCAGCTGCCCGTTACACGCCCCCGGACGGTATCACATCAGCCGACCGTTATACGCCCCCGGACGGTATCACATCAGCCGACCGTTATACGAGCCCGGGCGGTATCACATCAGCTGCCCGTTACACGCCCCCGGACGGTATCACATCAGCCGCCCGTTACACGCCCCAGGATGGTATCACATCAGCCGCCCGTTACACGAGCCCGGGCGGTATCACATCAGCCGCCCGTTACACGCCCCCGGACGGTATCACATCAGCCGCCCGTTACACGCCCCCGGAGGGTATCACATCAGCCGCCCGTTACACGCCCCCGGACGGTATCACATCAGCCGCCCGTTACACGCCCCCGGGCGGTATCACATCAGCCGCCCGTTACACGCCCCCGGGCGGTATCACATCAGCCGCCCGTTACACGCCCCCGGGCGGTATCACATCAGCCGCCCGTTACACGCCGCCGGACGGTATCACATCAGCCGCCCGTTACACGCCCCCGGGCGGTATCACATCAGCCGCCCGTTACACGCCCCCCGGACGGTATCACATCAGCCGCCCGTTATACGCCCCCGGACGGTATCACATCAGCCGACCGTTATACGAGCCCGGGCGGTATCACCTCAGCTGCCCGTTATACGCCCCCGGGTGGTATCACATCAGCCGCCCGTTACACGAGCCCGGGCGGTATCACATCAGCCGCCCATTACACGCCCCCGGGCGGTATCACATCAGCCGCCCATTACACGCCCCCGGGCGGTATCACATCAGCCGCCCGTTACACGCCCCCGGGCGGTATCACATCAGCCGCCCGTTACACGCCCCCGGGCGGTATCACATCAGCCGCCCGTTACACGAGCCCGGGCGGTATCACATCAGCCGCCCGTTACACGCCCCCGGGTGGTATCACATCAGCCGTCCGTTACACGCCCCCGGGCGGTATCACATCAGCCGCCCGTTACACGAGCCCGGGCGGTATCACATCAGCCGCCCGTTACACGAGCCCGGGCGGTATCACATCAGCCGCCCGTTACACGAGCCCGGGCGGTATCACATCAGCCGCCCGTTACACGCCCCCGGGCGGTATCACATCAGCCGCCCGTTATATGCCCCCGGACGGTATCACATCAGCCGCCCATTACATGAGCCCGGGCAGTATCACATCAGCCGCCTGTTACACGCCCCTGGGCGGTATCACATCCGCCGCCCATGATACGCCTCCGGGCGGTATCACATCAGCCGCCCGTTATAAGCCCCCGGGCGAGATCACATCAGCCGTCCGTTTTACACCCCATTGTATGTCCCACCCCATATTCACTTCCCATTGCCTTCAATGAACCACAAAATCGGGCGTGGCATATAACAGGCAGCCCATGCACTGTCGCCCAGGGGTGTATAACAAGCGGCCCATGCACTGTCGCCCAGGGGCATGTAACAGGCGGCCCATGCACTGTCGCCCAGGGGCATGTAACAGGCGGCCCATGCACTATCGCCCAGGGGCGTATTACAGGCGGCCCATGCACTATCGCCCAGGGGCGTATTACAGGCGGCCCATGCACTATCGCCCAGGGGCGTATTACAGGCGGCCCATGCACTATCGCCCAGGGGCGTATTACAGGCGGCCCATGCACCATCGCCCGGGGCATATAACAGGCAGCCCATGCACTATCGCCCAAGGGCGTATTACAGGCGGCCCATGCACTATCGCCCAGGGGCGTATTACAGGCAGCCCATGCACTATCGCCCAGGGGCGTATTACAGGCGGCCCATGCACTACCGGCCAAGACAAATTATGACCCCATTTTCTCTTTCCTTTTCTGGGGTCTCCCATGAGATGCGCTGAGAGGACAGGCCACCAACCAGCTCCTAAGAAATCACCAAAAGGTGCATTGGAGAGATCCAGGGTAACTGTCCCTCCAACTTTCCCTCTCTGCCTGGGCTGATTGCTCCCAGGAATCTGCTTGGAGATGACCCTGGGGTGATCTTTCCCCCCCTCCCTCCCTGTGGGAAGTGTCTCGGCCCGGTTCACTGCCTCCAGACACCGAGTCGATATCCGGAACTCATTGTATCGAGGACTGCAGGGTGGTGTTGCATTACTATTTTAAATGAACTATATATGAAAAGCAACAACAGCCTGCCAGTGAGCTTAAAGCAGAAACTCTTGTCTGTGATTTTCTTGATATTCATTAGTTCTGCTCAGCTGAATTGAGGGCCTCACTGCAGGTCATCCATTATGTTGTTTGCAAAATCTGTCGAACTGCACGACAACTTCACCTCCATTCTGTTCACAACAGTAAGGGTATTACAGGGGCTCTCAGCTAAATTGCTTGCTCATATATGCATCACGATGATTCTAAATTATTCCGATCTGGATAAAACACTATAATTAGCTGATTCATGGAGCAAATAATAATGCTGTAGGGAACTTTGACTTTTTTGGCTTTTCTCTTTTTCTCTTACCTCTGCCAATATTTGAAGGTTATTTTTCTTCCCTCCTGAGGTTAACTTCCCCCTTCCCTGCCTCTCCCTCCAATATACCATTCTCCAATCGAAACTGTGTAAACATGAGCTGCTCTCAGGTCAATGCTGCTAGAAGAACTCTGCCTTCCTCCAATTCTGGTCTCTTGTGCTCCTCGATTTCCTTCGCCCTTACCATTGGTGGCTGTGGCTTCAGCTGCCTAGGTCCTATGTTCTAGAAAACCAACCTCTTTGACCAAGCTTTTGACCACCTATCCTAATGTCTCCTTATGTAGCTCGGTGTCAAATTCTGTCTGATAATGCTCCTGTTAAACACCTTGGGACGTTTTACAATGTTAAAGGAGCAAGTTGTTGTGGTTGTTGTTGAATAGACGCCCTGTCCCCTCTCCCCTCCAGGAGCTGACTTCCTCTGCTATTTTCCTCCCTGTGGACAAATGGCCAGACTCCGTGAATCATCTTCTCTCCTCCCCATTCCATGATTTAAGAAGGTTCAACATCAGAAACAATGGGTGCAGTGCATGTCCTACCATTCTACGGTAAAACACCATGCGCAGACTCTATGGCATCATAGAGTCACAATGTTCAAGTCACTTGCACTACAGCTAGAATTTCACAGTAGCAGAGCCTAGATACTAACAAGGAGGTTCAATGCGGCACAGTATGTGGCACTCTCACCTCTGAATCAGCAGATTGTGTTGTGGGTTCAATTCTCACTCCAGAGACTTGAGCACAAAATCCAGGCTGGCAATTCAGTACAGTACTGAGGGACTGGCACTATTTCGAAGAAGAGCAGGGAAGTTCTCCCTGGAGTCCTGGCCAATATCACTAAAAACAGATTATGTGGTCATTATCACATTGCTGTTTGTGGGTCCTTGCTGTGCGCAAATTGGCTGCTTCGTTTCCTACATTACAATATTGACTGCACTTCAAAAAGTACTTCATTAGCTGTAAAGCGCTTTGGGACATCGTGAGGTTATGAAAGGCACTATATAAATGTCAGTCTTTTTAAGTCTTCCAATCTCATAAGAAAATGCTGGACTTCGGTGGAGGGCAGCAGTAAATTACTGCCTCAAAGCTACAGAAGTGACTCAAAGGTGCAATACTGACCACGACCACAGGGCAATATCTCCACAGGTACATAAGAACATAAGAACTAGGAGCAGGAGTAGGCCATACGGCCCCTCGAGCCTGTTCCGCCATTCAATCCGATCATGGCTGATCTTCTACCTCAATTCCACTTACCTGCCCTATCCCCATATCCCTTAATTCCCTTAGTGTCCGAAAATCTATCAATCTCAGTCTTGAATATACTCAACGACTGAGCATCCACAGCCTTCTGGGGTAGAGAATTCCAAAGATGTTGGTGCTGTGGAATGGAACATTGTCGGCATTGTGAACTGCCATATTAGGAAAAGTCCAACCAACTGCAGAGCATGGCTCGCCCTCCATTGTCCCAAGAATATGCCTTAACTCCAGCCTCTGAAGGCCACCCCATAGTGTGACAATTCCATTCACCAGGGCCTTTCCGAGTGAGGAGGCCAAATTAGTGCCCGTTTTGTGCTGTTGCATTACGCCCGGTAGGCGACGTCTCTTCTTTGCTTCCCTCTTTCAGTTAAAACCAGAACAGACCCGTTGAATTCCCGCACAAAACATGGGAGTCAGTAAAACTTAGAAAATGGCCACTGAGATTCTCAAGGACCTCCGCAGCCGTTCTGCAAGATTCCAGTCTGGCCACCTCGCTTTTTAATTCCACTTTCCCTCAGGTGCGGAGAATAACCGGATATAAGGCTGGTGAATAGCAGGGCTTGTCCCATCCTATTGGGAAAATGGAGAGGGATTTAATGTCTGCTGTCCACAGATACTGTACGTCTACAGCGCTTTGTAGAAATGGGCTTGCTGTGCATTATATGACGAAGGCAGTCGGCAGTATGTGCTTACCAACGATGGAGAATAATTACCACCATTAAGCGGGGTGGTGATAAAGTCTATTTATTTTTTTGCCCTTATCAATAAGTATTTTTTTAAACAAGGTTTACAACAACTAAATGTTGAGTGGGCAGTAATTTCCAGAACCCAGCCACCAGGTAATGTATTCCACCCTCATGGGTGGTAAAGTAATGCGATTAGTGTGGGCTCTAAGTGCAAAATATTTCTCGCTTTCAGAAGCAAAGTAAAACCCAAATGTGGAATAGAAAAGTAACTTATTTTAGGGACTGGAAATACTGCAGAGCTCAGTGAGCCTTTGATAGAACCTTTACTATACAAGGTGACATTACCCAGCTACTTTTATACAGGATACAAATCCATGGCCTCACCCCTCCCTATCTCTGTAACCTCCTCCAGCCCTTCAACCCTCCGAGATCTCTGCGCTGCTCCCAATTCTGGCCTCTTGCGCATCCCCGATTTTCATCGCTCCACCATTGGCGGCCGTGCCTTCAGCAGCCTAAGTTCTGGAATTCCCTCCCTAAACCTCTCCACCTCTCTCTCCTCCTTTTAGATGCCCCTTAAAACCTACCTCTTTGACCAAGCTTTTGGTCACCCATCCTAATATCTCCTTATGTGATTCAATGTCAAATTTTGTCTGATAACGCTCCTGTGAAGCGCCTTGGGACGTTAAAGGCGCTATATAAATGAAAATTGCTGTTGTTGGTAGCTGTCACTGATTGTCTAACATGGAACCAGTTTGCACTGCTATATAAATAACCTATGGAAGGAATTATACAGCACAGAAGGAGGCCATTTGGCCCATCGTGCCTGTGCTGGCTCTTTGAAAGAGTTAGCCAATTCCCTGCTCTTCCCCATAGCCCTGCAGATTTTTCCTTTTCTAGTGTGCATCCAATCCCCTTTTGAAAGTTTCACATTTATTGAAACCTAATAGATAACAATAAAGTAACATTACCATCCACTGGTCTGAATGACAGAGTCTGGAATTCACACTAGATCTGAATTGCTACTAAGTGCAGAGATTTTAATGGTGTTTGGGATTGTATTTCTATTCTTTGATGATGGTGATAGTAACTTAACATTGCATCTTCAGTATATACTGAGACTTTAAGAACCACACAATAGTCCTCCACTGTTGTCTATGATGATAGCAGGCCTGGGTGAAATGGTGGAGAAGTGAGGACTGACGAATGCTTGTGAGTTTTGCTTGATTACCTTTGGGAGTCAGGGGATATATATACAGAATTTTCCTCCAGCAGACTAACTGGGCAGAAGGGATCCTTTGCTGTATCCCAGCAGTACCTCAAGGGCAGCATCTTCCCGTTTAAAGTGACAGCAGCAATCCTTTAATAGCTGTTGCTTTGCTGCTCCACCCTCCCTCAGTGTGCTCCACGTGCCTGGGCCAATCTCTCAGGAAGCATATTCAAATTTAGCGAATTTACCGACCTCACAAAATCACACGAGGTAAGCTCTCCAGACATGAGGTCCAGCAAAGGAGGGTTGTCCTCTTTGGAGCTGAGGGACGTCCCTTCCCCCCATCAGAGGCAATGTCTGAAATACCTTGGTAGAGGGGACTGAATTGAGTGAATGCAATCTCTCATGTCCATGTTGTGGAAGCAAATGAGGAAAAAGTTGTCCAGTTTTAGGAAGAGTAACCAGGTAAGATTATGATGCCTACTCAAAGTATATGGCCAGAGGATGCATACCATAATGAGTTTACGCTCAACCTGGTCTAGCCTTATTAAGGCAGAATGCGAAGCACTCAGGCAATCGTTCAGTTTTTTCACGCGCACACATCCATGCCCATATTACTGCAGGGTAGACTTTGTTGGCTGCATTGAAATAATGTTCAATGTAAATCTTGTAAGTTGTGCCCTCAAAGTCCCCATGGACTCACACAGGGTGGCATGTAGACTGGGCACTTGGATGGCACTACTCTCCCAATTTCCAACATTTTGTACAGGGAAAGGCTGCCACTAATAAACAGAAGCAAAGGAAGTCCAGTGGAGGGCCTCCCATATACCAATCCTGGACTTGATTGAAGGAGACTGCTTGCCAAATTATAGGGCTGGAGGTCGAGGCTTGGGATAGGGGCAGCTCAGAGCCTTTACTGAAGCTCAGGGCTGGTATTATTTTCTTATTCATCTTCCATCCCCTACTTACTCACTTACTCATTCAAAAGCCCAGAGACATACACTGCCCAACAGCAGCAGGGCACACAATATACTGGCATGTCACTACTGCTTGACTAGATTCCTTGCTGTCACCATTTGGACATGTGTCCCTCCTCTGATTCTATGGGGAATCTCCCACGTTAATGTCTCAGCCCTCAGTGACCATGAACAAACCAGTACTTCCCAGAGCCGCATCACCGACTGCACCAGCTCAGTAAATCCACCCCGGGGGATGCGGTTTAGTGAGTCAGGAGGCAGAGGAAGCATCAAGTGAAGCACTGAATGCGAGTGAAAGGGGGGGGGGGGTGGTGCAGTACAAAGGGATCTGGGGGTCCTAGTGCAAGAAAATCAAAAAGTTGGTATGCAGGTGCAGCAGGTGATCAAGAAGGCCAACGGAATGTTGGCTTTTATTGCTAGGGGGATAGAATATAAAAACAAGGAGGTATTGCTGCAGTTATATAAGGTATTGGTGAGACTGCACCTGGAATACTGCGTACAGTTTTGGTCTCCATACTTAAGAAAAGACATACTTGCTCTCGAGGCAGTACAAAGAAGGTTCACTCGGTTAATCCCGGGGATGAGGGGGCGGACATATGAGGAGAGGTTGAGTAGATTGGGACTCTACTCATTGGAGTTCAGAAGAATGAGAGGCGATCTTATTGAAACATATAAGATTGTGAATGGTCTTGATCGGGTGGATGCGGTAAGGATGTTCCCAAAGATGGGTGAAACTAGAACTAGGGGGCATAATCTTAGAATAAGGGGCTGCTCTTTCAAAACTGAGATGAGGAGAAACTTCTTCACTCAGAGGGTGGTAGGTCTGTGGAATTTGCTTCCCCAGGAAGCTGTGGAAGCTACATCATTAGATAAATTTAAAACAGAAATAGACAGTTTCCTAGAAGTAAAGGGAATTAGGGGTTATGGGGAGCGGGCAGGAAATTGGACATGAAGCTGAGTTCAGATCGGTCAATGCCCTGTGGGTGGCGGAGAGGGCCCAGGGGCTATGTGGCCGGGTCCTGCTCCGACTTCTTGTGTTCTTTAGATTTGTGGTTGGGATCAGATCAGCCATGATCTTATTGAATGGCGGAGCAGGCTCGAGGGGCCGATTGGCCTACTCCTGCTCCAATTTCTTATGTTCTTATGTTCTTATGTTCTTAAATGGCAACAGAGGAACTGTTTGATTCTCCTACCCCCCACACCCCAACCCCCCCACCCTGCTTGCCTGATTGGCACCTGCAGTACCTGCACACCCAACTGGAAGATCAGTCCTCTGATCATAAGGTGGAATAAAATTTAAATTAGATGATTGAAATTCGAAGAAATTATCAAATCATTCCATTTGAAGTTGGTGAGATTAGGGATTGGAAGATGAACTTAATGCTTTCTCGTTTGTTTTTTTTCTCTCTGTAGCCAAAACTCGGACCATCAGCAATCCCAAAACAATTGAGCTGTGTCCATCCAAAGTCGAACTCCAACCATTATCCTTACTAATCGATATACATTTGTTTCACTAGTCTTTGTGCTGGTGATGCAGGAATTTCCTAATCAGCACCGTGTCCTGCTGGTTGTTTTTTTTTAAACAGTGTTGACCTGGAGTTGAAAAGCAATTCTTTTGGGGATGCTGCAGTTTGAGTCCTGCCTCTCACAGTGTACGTGCACTTCTGTCATGACTGTTTTGTTGTGATTTCTCTCTCTTTCCTATGAAACACCTTGCTCTTAGACAGATGTTTTCCGTCTCGACGAGTTAGACCATGGTTCAGATGACATCCTCACCATGGAAACAGTTCTGCTCCCGCACAGCACATGCACCACGTTGACTCATCTTGTTGTGAAAACGTAAGCAGACCAGAGTGGAGATCAAGTAAAGCTAATCCTGCACTTTACTGCAGAAGTCACTGGAAACGGATGCTCTGGGATTGAGCTGATCAACCACACACTTAGCAAATGAAGGAAAGTCCGGGTTAAGAGAATGAGGGTCATAGGAACATGAAAAGGCCGTTTATCCCATTAAAGCCCCTTCCATCTAGTAGATCAGGGCTGGAATTAACCTTCAAATCTCACCAACCAATAATATACCTCTGCCCTATTCATCTCTTCTGTCACTGTCTCACCCTAGATTTAGGTTTTCAGCTTCAAACAAAAACTGTCAAGTTCACACTGAGAGAATCTACTGAGTCAATGTTCCCTGCTCTCGTTATTTTAAAAACCTGGCATGTAATCTTTGCTCTTTTACTGACGAACTCTTAGCCCAGTCTCGTGGGTCATTAATATAAATCTGGGAATTCATTTTATTTTGCTCTTCTCTGTGCCATCAAGAACAAATCAATGTCATTTGGAGAAACGATGACCAAAAATGAACAAAATATTCTGTGGGTGTTATCACTAATGCTTTGTATGAAGTTAATCCCATATCCGAAGACTTAGAATCACGTTTCTGGAAACATCCCCTAACATTGTGTTAGCCTTGTTTATCATCATCTTGTTCTGCAGATATTTAGGTCAGCTTACAACTGCTCCCAAATCCTTTACTGGCTCCATCCTTTTCAAACTATAGCCACTCATCTTATAAACCAAATGGATTTTAGCTCAACCCATGAGCACTACTAAACACCATTAAGTGCCATAAGCACTTGAGCCTACCTAGACTCCTTTGAATAATATGAGCTTCCACTATATATTTTACCGTCCTACGCAATTTTACGTCACCCTTGACTGCAAAAGCTGTTTATTTAATTCCTTTGGCTAAGTTGTTTGTATAAATGTGTAGAGATCTGAGGCTTCTACCTAGCTTGAACTGTAGCCATTGATACAGCTGACGACACCAAGTTAGGTGGCACAGTAAATAGTGTAGATGGGAGCAGAAAGTTGCAAAGGGACATTGACAGATTAAGTGAGTGGGTAAAACTGTGGCGGATGGAGTTCAACGTGGGGACGTGCGAGGTCATCCACTTTAGACCTAAGAAAGATAGATCAGAGTATTTTGTAAATGGTGAGAAGCTAGGAACTGTGGAGGACCAGAGGGATTTAGGGGTCCAAGAACAGAAATCACTAAAAGTTAGTGGACAAGTACAAAAAAAAATTAAAAGACTAATGGAATATTGGCTTTTATCTCAAGGGAGCTGGAATACAAAGGAGTGGAAGTTCTGTTACAGCTATATAAAGCTCTGGTCAGACCCCATTTAGCGTACTGCGTTCAGTTCTGGGCACCGCATCTCAGGAAGGATATATTGGCCTTGGAGGAAGTGCAGCGCTGATTCATCAGAATGATACCAGGGGCTAAAAGGTTCAAATTATGAGGCAGGTTGAATAGACTAGGCTTGTATTCCCTAGATTATAGAAGATTAAGGAGTGATCTAGTTGAGGTGCTTAAGATGATTAAAGGGATTGATAGGGTAGATAGAGAGAAACTATTTCCTCTGGTGGGGGAGTCCAGAACAAGAAGGCAAAACTTTAATATTAGAGCTAGGCTGTTCATGGGTGATGTCAGAAAGCACTCCTTCACGCAAAGGGTAGTGGAAATCTGGAACTCTCTCCCTCAAAAAGCTGTTGAGGCTGGGGGTCAATTGAAAATTTCAAAACTGAGATTGATAGATTTTTGTTGGGCAAGGGTATTAAGGGATATGGAACCAAGAAGAGTAGATGGAGTTAAGATACAGATCGGGCATGATCTAATTGAATGGTGGAACGGGCCTGAGGGGCTGAATGGCCTCCTCCTGTTCCTATGTTCCTCCTAAATACTCTCCATTTCCTAACTTTTTTAACACTTTTTTCTTTGACAGTGTTTACCTTCCAATAGTAAAGCGCACATGCCCTCAGATATTTTTCCTCCATCATCTCTTCTGTGAAAGGGCAAGTGGATGGCCTGCTTCAGCCCACTGATTATCATCTCCTTTTAGCAGCTGCAAAGAGCTGCACATCAGTGGCCTGTTGAGGGGAGGTCTCCAGCTTTTCCTCCTCTCTGCAGGAAAATGTCTCATCTCTGCTTAGTGCCTCGATGCAGCTTTCCTCAGAGAAGCAATTAGGCAAAGTGGACCTGACATCTCTCTCCCACTCTGTCTCCGTGGCGCTTGTGCATTGGGTTGCACGACTATCACAACAATTTCTGATCTGTTGTATTTCCTCGCATTCCGTGATCACTACCCTTCAATACTTGTATTGTGAGGTCCGTGTGCTCTATCAAATGCTCTTGAAAAATCAAATCAAACATCTTGCAGGGCAATCCCAGTGTCTTCTAAAAGTTCCCACCAGATTGAAAACAATTGGTAGAGCCTGGATTATTGGAGCACAGGCAGTAACCTATTTATTTTAATTGGGTTACCGTCACTAGTCGGAAAATACAGGTTTAGGTGTTATTCACTTTATACGGTGCTAATGTAATACACTCACACACAATAAAAAAGGTATCGATCCTGAGTTATGATTTTGTATTTTTTGAAAGTAGAACTCGTTATTTTTTTGACCATTCGTTAATCGTAGCGATTTCCTCACCGTTTGCACCCAGGGGGACTGGCATGTAGAAGACTCTAAGCCCTCCACCACTCTCACTCTGAAATCAGTTAAAGAGGTAAAGTTATAGGATGATATCTTCATAATCTTTACCTATCAGTGACAACTACCACCAGGTTAAACAATTTCACTATGGCGTAGAAGGTAAAGGGAACTATTTACTATCAATGTGGAAGGATGCATAACTGATGTCACCACCAATTGCACTTTCTCTTTTTACAAAATGACTCTGTCCTCTTTGGCATGACTGGTGTTAGGAACCCAATGTAGCAGATTCCAGCTATGAGTTCAAAGCTGTGGTGAGATGGCTGCAACAACAAAAAAAAGGTCGGCTTTTACAACCCATCCTCCACCTACTACTTGGGTCAACTTTCCATCCTCTGCTTCTCACCTACCCGGGTCAGGTTTCTGGTGCAAAAAAAAATGCAGCAGCAGCAGACAGATGTTTCAGTCTACTGGTTACAACCGGGAGAGGAAAATGGAGCTCGGAGTAGGTAGGCAGAGAACTATCTGTGGTTCATTCCCAGACAGGAGCTTTGATGGCGTCGTGTTACAAATTGAATGGATGGGTCACCATTGAGTTAAATCTCGTGTGTGGACCAAAAAAAACCCAACTGGATTCAAAAAAAAGGAAATTGAAGTAATGGATAGGATGAGTGAATCCTGCTTTACATCCAGGACAACGTTGAATAGACACGTTTGGTGTGAAGTATTTAATCAGCCGTCTGACAGATGTTTGTGCCAGTCTGAAGTAAATTACCTGGGCTGCCTTGTTTGGACAACTGAGTAGTTTGCTAGGTCACCTCGGAAGGGCATTAAGAGTCAACTGTGAAAGTATGGATTGGTGTCATTGGTAGATAAGACCCAGTTAGGTTCTTTTCCCTGAGTGGTATTAGTCAACCCAGCAGCTTTTATGTCATTTTGTCTGATGCCAACCCCACAAATCAACAACAACTTGCATTTATATAGCGCCTTTAACGTGGTAAAATGTTCCAAGATACTTTACAGGAGCGTAATCAGACAAAAAACTTCCACCGAGCCAAGGAAGGAGACATTAGGACAGGTGAGCAAACGCTTCGTCAAAGAGGTAGGTTTCAAGCAGCTTCTTAAAGGAGGAGAGAGAGCTGGCGAGGTTTAAGGAGGGAATTTCAAAGCTTAGGGCCTAGTCATCTGAAGGCACAGCCGCCAATGGTGGGGCGAAGGAAATTGGGGATATACAAGAGGCCAGAGATGAGAGATGCATTGAGTTCAATATCACAACTTGCCATAGTGGGACTCGAACTCACAACTTTTAGACTGCTAGTCCAGTATCCTAACCATTATGCAGTTGTACCCTTTGACACAGTATAAGTGTGAACAGAGATAATCAACTGATGCAGAGAAATAAAATCACCAAAATCCCTGCTTGCGCTATCCATACTCAGATCACCTGAACCGGCAATCTGGAAAATGTTCCTATATTTTTTAGAGAGGTGTCAAAACCACTTGGAGAGTAATTTGCATATACACTGCAAGCAACATTATCAGATCGCAAAGGCATTGTCTGTGCACTAATGAGATGCGCCGAATGTTGTTCAGTTTAGGGAGCACCGCAGTATGAGGCAGTTTTGCCATGATGCTTCTGACAGCACTTTCAGCAGAGCAAAGGAAAGTCCACAGCTAAACCTTCAGCAAGTGTAAAATTACATTTCTACCCTCCTAGCAAAATCTCAGGAGAGCCAGCGGCAGTCTCGTAAATGTGGGTAAAATTCAAGAGGGTTGTTGACAAACGTCTCTGTAAATCTGCAGGGTGTCGTCCAAAACCATGCATCCCCTCCATAACAGTGTAAAACACAAAAGCGCAAAAAGATATTAATAGATAGGAGGCCCTCAATAAGTATCAATTGTAGATACACACATTTTTAGATAATATATCTCCTGGACAATTGGTTTGGAGTGAGATACAAGGCTGTAGCACAATGGAGGGGTTTAGATAACATCATAAACTAACAACAGCAAAGCTGGAGTGGTTTATGAATATTATCTATCTGTGAGATTGTACTACAGCGTTCAAGTATAAACTGTGTCAGTTATTTCTTGTAGAGCAGCAGTTTCAACCCCGCGATACAAAAACACTTCAGTTAATTTGCTGTAATTTAGTATGGAGCCTGTCCATCAGTGGCAAAAAAAACATGAAATGAAACCTCTTCTTTTCCTTTCCACTCAAATAATATTCCACTGAGGTCAAATTGGGAATAAACAAATAAAACTCATCTCCGCTGCTAATTGACAGTGAAATTGTAGCATTGGTCTAAACAGAGGTAACTTGCAAAAGGAAATGAACTATGCCATCACATTATGCAGAGTAACAAGTTGGAATGTGTTTTAAGTATGTAACATACCCTGGATTTGTTTTTTTTTGCTCTTATGCTTTCAGCTTTGCACTCGAATAATTTCTTCACACTTAACCCCATGTCTATAAACAAGCTCTTGCTCCCTACAGAGCATGACCTTATACATCCAATATTTGGTAATGTAGAGAGTCCAGGCACCAACCAAACACCTTTTGCTAACTGGACACATCATGAGTCCTCTCCTGATCTCCTAGAATTTGGAAACCAGTAGAATAAACATTTTGTCAGACCGTGGCCTAGGGTGCAAACTAAGGAACAGGTTTATTAAGAATAATCAGTAAGCAATAATAAAGACAATACAGCAGTTTGCACTTCTTAATGGAACTAGATCTATTCCTCCTCAAATACAGAAAATAACAAACAGATGTGAACCTTGACTAATAATAGTCTTATTAAAAATAATCTTATGTGGGGTGCTTCATGTATTCCTCCACAGAGTCTCTAACCTTCCTCTTAATAACCTCAGAAGAACTTGTGAACTGGCTAGGGGCTCCCGAGATATACTCCTGCTTCCCTTCGTAGTTTGACCAGGAACAAAGGAAGCCAAAAATGTCTCATTCCTTCACCCTCCATAAACTTCATCTTATCCAAAGCTCTGCGAACCATATTATGTTCCGCACCAAGTTCCATTCACCCATCAGCCCTGTGCTCGCTGACCTACATTGGCTCCCAATCCAGCAATGCCTCGAATTTAAAGTTCTCATTCTCGTGTTGAAATCCATTCATGGCCTCACCCCTCCCTATCTCAGTAACCTCCTCCAGCCCAACAACTCTCCGAGAACTCTGCATAACTTCAACTCTGGCCCCTTGTGCATCCTGAAATCCCTTTGCCCCACCATTGGTGGCAGTGCCTTCAGCCATCTAGGCTGTAAGCTCTGGGATTCCATCCTAAAACCTCTCCACCTCCCACTCCTCCTTTCATACCCTCCTTAAAACCCACACCTTAAGCAGGTTTTAGTCACCCCATCTAAGATCTCCTCCTTTGGCTCAGTGTTGATATTTGTCTGATTATACATCTGTGAAGTGCCTTGGGACTCTTTTCTACATTAAGGGCGCTATATAGATTCAAACTCTTGTGGGTGCCGTCGTGACTGTATCAATCTCCATATCATATATATGATCTATATAATCTCTGTCTAGTATATAGCTGCTGTATACTATACAGAGTATAGTCCGTGTACATGACATAAGGATTCATACAATCACTCACAATAAAACAGACCTAAAAGTTAAAAAGACCCAGATCGAGATTGTAGAAACTCATCTCTCACAACAGAGCGAACATGGTGCGAGCGACTGATAACAAAAGCAGGAGCGAGAGAACCAAAGATAGCCACCTGAGCAGCACACTTTATAATGCAAGAAGGAGGGCATCAAATACCTCAAAAAGAAAGAGATCTCTATAATTTGTTCCATATTTGAATGGGTAACCTATCATAGTGTGTGATAGCAGCGAAAGAATAATAAATTATTACTTGTGAAATAAAATTATATTCAAATGTTGCACCAAGAGCCCGAATGATCCATTCTCCACAAACACACCCTTCAACAAAACCACGCTCCCCATTTATTTCAGTGAGAAGCAGGCCTTCCAATTTGCAGCTCTACATTATTTTACTTCAGACTTCGCAGTGCTTATAACACAGTAATAAAAATCAACCTTGTGGGACGCGGCTACAAATTTCGATAAAACAAACATCCCATTTGTCTCTGTGGGAAACATTCACTGGAACAGCAAGAATTTTATTGTTACAATATCCCGGGGACAAGAATGTCAAGCCTCTATTACTCAATCTGAGCTCACAATATTACACTGAAGAGTGAAAATCTGTTCCAATTGATTGACAAGGCAATTGTTTACCCTGTTGTCATAGTTGTTTTGCATGCAATCTGTACTGTGTAACGTCCATCAGAGTCCAATAAAATTGCAGTAGAAGTTGTTTTCTAATACGTGTCTTTGGGAGAATGGTGCTCTCCCAAATAATACCTAGGCTTGCTGTGAACTATAAGAATATAATGGCCCAGAATTTGCTGTCAAAGTAACAGTAAGGCTAATGGCACAAATGCGATAGCAACTTCAGGTAAGGGCAGGTGCGCAGTTAAATGCTGGAATCCAAAAGTTGCTGTCCGAAAATGGCGTGTTAAGTGTTAATTACTGCCAGTCAAGCTCTCTGGCACTGAAAATTAACTATTACAAGTGTGGAGTCTCATTCCGTCAGGTATTATTTGTTATTGGAGATTTTTTAAAATTTAAAATTTAATTTTTTTTACTTTTCCTTTCTGTCTCTTTTTTCTCTCTCTCTTAATCCACTCTTTCTTTCTCCCTCTTTATTACTCTTTCTGTACCTGATTTGACATTTAATTCACTATTCTAACTTACACTTCCTTGTTCTGCGCTGTTCATTTAACAATCCTTGAACCTGATTGGTTAAGGAGATACACAGTTGCTTGCCCTGTTCACACAGATACCAGATGCCCTGTAGAAGGCACCACGCTGTTTCCAACTCGGACTTCCAGCAACTTCAGTGCGAAATATCATGGAGATTGAAAGGGCAAGAGCAAATCTAACTAATGGCGGGCATTGTTCGTTGCCTTGATACAGCAAATAATGGGAATGTAAGAAAGCATGAAATGGGAATAGGCCACTCAACCTATCAATCCCACTCCTTACAAAGACCACACGCAATACGCTCTAAAAAAAGAAAGACTTGCATTTGTATAGCGCATTTCACAACCTTAGGATGTCCCAAAGCACATTACAGGAGTATTTTTGAAGTGTAGTCACTGTTGTAATGTAGGAAACACGGCAGCCAATTTGCGCACAGCAAGGTCCCACAAACAGCAATATGATAATGACCAGTTAATCTGTTTTTAATTGTTGGTTGAGGGATAAATATTGGCCAGGACACCAGGAAAACTCCGCTGCTCTTCTTCGAAATAGTGCCATGGAGCCTTTTACATCCACCACAGAGGGCAGTAGTGGCTTCGGTTTAAAATCTCATCTGAAAGACAGCACCTCCGACAGTGCAGCACTCCCTCAGTACTGGACTGAAGTGTCAGCTTAGATTTTACGCTCAAGTCCCTGGAGTGGGACTTGAACCCACATCCTTCTGACTCAAAGAATTAGGGTGAAGGCCTGCCTTCTCAGCCAGGAATGGTGTGTGACACCTCTGGAAAAGGAAATCTATACTATTAAAAGCTTTGCATCTGACAAATGTCCAGAGAGCAGTGTTTGTAGTACTCGAAGTATGCCGATAGGCTCACATCTCCCAGTCGCTTAAAGACTCACCAAAAACCATTATCTGTTGGGAATAAAAATCACTTTTTTCACTATCGCTAAACAAAAATCTTCATGAAAAATTTCCACGCACTAACATGCAATCAATAAAGAACCAGCGACCACCACAAAACCAACAAATCAAACCCTGAAAAAAATGTCAAAGTCCTTTGAGTGGTCATGTTGTTTCTCCACCCATTCCATTACATACCCATCAAATAAAATTCATAATAAGAAATACATGTTCAGTGTAATTGGCGGCCATACTGCAGGAGGTGCAGGAGAGAAGGGTGGTTCTTTTTGGAACAGAGCGGCATCCTTTCCTGAGGAGTAATATGAGAGTGGCTTGGATGTAGGTATCAGAAACAGTGAACGCTGACTCACCCAGGACCAAATCGTGGCAACAAGTGGGGGAGAGTTCTACTGGTCTCAGGAAGGTTGCCAAGGTAAGTGTGCTCACACTTTGCTTAATTTTACAAAGCTGCCTTACAGCTCACCTTAACAGAACATCACTGTAAGCTTGGTGAAGTATCACAGGGGGAAACGCACAGCACTCTGGCAACTGTTCGTCTACTTTCCAAACACAGAGGCATGCCCATGACTTTCTCTGCACGGTACTCTGTATCGCTGCCATGTCAATGCATTGACCCTGTGGGCTGACAAGCCCGCCGCACGTTCACAGACTCACACAAGGTGGCCGACTGACTGGCGTTATCTTCTGCTATTGTTTGAGGACGTTTCTCTTCTCCTGCGCCTGTTCTATGGCAATGGCCCCTTGCAGGTGGGTTAAGTTGTGTGAGGCGTATCAGATTCCAATCATCTTCGATACGTAGAGCAGCCCTTACTCTCTCTGCTGGTAGCGGCCGGCTGGGTACCTATAGTTCTCACTTAGGCAGATCTCAATTTGCAGGTATCTCAGCTAACACCCACAGATGGCAAATGGGAGGCAGCTTTCAGGAGGTGTGAATGGCTGCAATACTGAAGCCCAAGGGCATAATGGAATTAATCACCGGGTCAATGTGCAGCTGCTTGATACAAGCACCAAGCAGAGTCCCCTTTAAGTGCTATGTACCAAGACAGCAGAATAGACCAGTTTTATAAGGGCACTGAGTTTCAGCAGCGTCGTACAGGCACTGAGACTCCATTACAAGGAAAGGACCTCATTAATTATTCTGTTTGAGGCTTTAATGAGCCTAGTGGATGCCTTATGCACAGGCCCAGAGTGCCACAGGTGCTTCCCAATGCATTATCCTACACTATGTACACAGCGGGCCTCGGTGCCGTGTCATATGGGGCGCTATAGCCCGCTGCCCATTAGTGCTACAGACATCGTGCGTCACATTATCAGTCCCATAATGTCATAGAAACATAGAAAATAAGAGCAAGAGTAGGCCATTCGGCCCTTCGGGCCTGCTCCACCATTCAAAATGATCATGGCTGATCATCTAACTCACCACCCTGTTCCCGCTTTTTCCCCATATCCCTTGATCCCTTTAGCATTAAGAAATATATCTATCTCTTCTTGAATACATCTAATGACTTGGCCTCCACTGCCTTCTGTGGTAGAGAATTCCACAGGTTCACCACCCTCTGAGTGAAGAAATTTCTCCTCATCTCCATTCTAAATAGCATACTCTGTATCCTGAGACTGTGACCCCTGGTTCTGGACTCCCCAGCCATCGGGAACATCCTCCCTGCATCCAGTCTGCCTAGTCCTGTTAGAATTTTATATGTTTCGATGAGATCACCTCTCATTCTTCTAAACTCGAATGAATAAAGGCCGAGTCGACCCAATCTCTCCTTATACGTCAGTCCTGCCATCCCAGGAATCAGTCTGGTAAACCTTTGTTGCACTCCCTCCATGGCAAGGACATCCTTCCTCAGATAAGGAAACCAAAACTGCATACAATACTCCAGATGTGGTCTCACCAAGACCCCGTATAACTGCAGTAAGACATCCCTGCTCCTGTACTCAAATCCTCTTGCAATGAAGGCCAACATACCATTCGCCTTCCTAACTGCTTGCTGCACCTGAATGCTCACTTTCAGCGACTGGTGTACAAGGACACCCAGGTCTTGTTGCACCTCCCCTTTTCCCAATCTATCACCATTCAGATAATAATCTGCCTTTCTGTTTTTACAACCAAAGTAGATAACGTTATACTGCATCTGCCATGTTCTTGCCCACTCACCCAACTTGTCTAAATCACATTGGAGCCTCTTTGCATCCTCCTCACAGCTCACATTCCACCCCAGCTTTGTGTCATCAGCAAACTTGGAAATGTTACATTTAGTTCCCTCATCCAAATCATTGATCTATATTGTGAATAGCTGGGGCCCAAGCACTGATCCCTGCGGTACCCCACTAGTCACTGCCTGCCACCCGGAAAAAGACCCGTTTATTCCTACTCTGTTTCCTGTCTGTTAACCAATTTTCAATCCATGCCAGTATATTCCCCCCCAATCCCATGTGCTTTAATTTTGCACACTAACCTTTTGTGTGGGACCTTATCAAAAGCCTTCTGAAAATCCAAATACACCACATCCACTGGTTCTCCCCTATCTATTCTACAAATTACATCCTCAAAAAACTCCAGTAGATTTGTTAAGCATGATTTCCCTTTCATAAACCCATGCTGACTTTGTCCAATCCCGTTAATGCCCTCCAAGTGTTCTGTTATCACATCTTTTATAATAGACTCCAGCATTTTCCCCACTACTGATGTTAGGCTAGCTGATCTGTAATTCCCTGTTTTTTCTCTCCCTCCTTTTTTAAATAGTGGGGTTACATTTGCCACTCTCCAATCTGTAGGGACTGTTCCAGAGTCTATAGAATTTTGGAAGATGATCACCAATGCATCCACTATTTCCAGGGCCACTTCCTTTAGTACTCTGGGATGTAGATTATCAGGCCCTAGGGATTTGTCAGCCTTTAGCCCCATTAATTTCCCTAGGACTATTTTCTTACTAATACTGGTTTCCTTCAGTTCCTCCCACTCACTAGACCCTTGGTTCCCTAACATTTCTGGGAGGTTATTTGTGTCCTCCTTTGTGAAGACAGAACCAAAGTATGTGTTTAATTGTTCTGCCATTTCTTTGTTCCCCATTATAATTTCCCCCATTTCTGACTGTAAGGGACCTACATTTGTCTTCACTAATCTTTTTCTCTTGACATATTTATAGAAGCTTTTACAGTCAATTTTTATGTTCCTTGCTAGTTTACTCTTATACTCTATTTTTCCCCTATTAATCAATCTCTTTGTCTTCCTTTGCTGAATTCTGAACTGCTCCCAATCCTCAGGCTTGCTGCTTTTTCTGGCAATTTTATATGTCTCCTCTTTGGATCTAATACTATCCCTAATTTCTTTTGTAAGCCACGGTTGAGTCACCTTTCCTGTTTTATGTCCCACAATACCAAGTAGAAAGAAAAAAAATTGCATTTATATAGCTCATTACAGCCAACGAATTACATTTGAAGTGTAGTGAGATAGGGTTAATTAGTAATCTCACAGTAAAAGAATCTCTGGGGAAGAGCGATCATAGTATGATAGAAAATCACATTGAGTTTGAAAGTAACATACTTAAGTCAGAAACAAGAGTCTTAAACTTAAATAAAGCCAATTACATAGGTATGAGGGGCGAGTTGTCAAAGATAGATTGGGAAATTAAATTAAGGGGTTTGACAGTTGAAAAGCAATGGCAAACATTTAAAGAAATATTTCAATATTCTCAACAAGTATACATTCCATTGAGAAATAAAAACTCCACCGGAAGAGTGATCCACTCAACTAAAGAAGTCAAGGAGAGTATTAAATTAAAAGAAGAGGCCTATAATGTTGCCAAGAAGAGTAATAAGCCTGGGGATTGGGAGAGTTTTAGAAACCAACAAAGTACGACCAAAAAATTGATAAAACGGAAGAAAATAGAATATGAAAGTAAACTAGCAAGAAATATAAAAACGGATTGTAAGAGCTTCTACAAGTATGTAAAAAGGAAGAGAGTAGCAAAAGTAAACGTGGGTCCCTTAGAGGCTGAAACAGGAGAAATTATAATGGGGAATCAGGAATGTCAGATGCGTTAAACAAATATTTTGCATCTGTCTTCACAGTAGAAGCACAAAAAGCACACCAAGAATAGTGGGGAACCAAGGGGTAAATGAGAGTGAGGAACTTAAAACAATTAATATCACTAGAGAAAAAGTACTGGACAAACGAATGGGACTAAAAGCTGACAAATCCCCTGGACCTGATAGCCTACATCCTAGGGTTCTAAAAGAGGTGGCTGCAGATTTTGTGGATGCATTGGTTATGATCTTCCAAAATTCTCTAGGGATTCTGGAATGGTCCCGGTGGATTGGAAGGTAACAAATGTTACCCCACTATTCAAGAAGGGAGGGAGAGAGAAAACAGGGAACTACAAGCCAGTTAGCCTGACATGGGTCATCGGGAAAATGCTGGAATCCATTATTAACGATGTGGTAACAGAGCACTTAGAAAATCATAATATGATTAGGCAGAGTCAACATGGTTTTATAAAAGGGAAATCGCGTTTGACAAATTTATTAGAGTTTTTTGAGGATGTAACTAGCAGGGTGGATAAAGGGGAACCAGTGGATGTCGTATATTTGGATTTTCAAAAGGCATTAGATAAGGTGCCACATAAAAGGTTGTTATACAAGGTAAGGGCTCATGGGGTTGGGGGTAATATATTAGCATGAATAGAGTATTGGTTAAAGGACAGAAAGCAGAGAGTAGGGATAAACGGGTCATTCTCTGGTTGGCAGGCTGTAACTAGTGGGGTGCCGCAAGGATCAGTGCTTGGGCCTGAGCTATTTACAATCTATATTAATGACTTAGGTGAAGGGACAGAGTGTATCCAAGTTTGCTGACGATACAAAGCCACGTGGGAAAGCAAGCTGTGAGGAGAACACAAAGAGTCTGCAGAGGGATATAGACAGATATATGAGCGGGCAAGAAGGTGGCAGATGGAGTATAATGTGGGGAAATGTGAGGTTATTCACTTTGGTAGGAAGAATAGAAAAACAGAATATTTTTTAAATGGTGAGAAACTATCAAATGTTGGTGTTCAGAGAGACTTGGGTGTCCTCGTACAAGAAATGCAAAAAGTTAGTATGCAGATACAGCAGGCAATTAGGAAGGCAAATGGCATGCTGGCCTTTATTGCAAGGGGGTTGGTGTACAAGAGTAAGGAAATTTTACTACAGTTGTGCAGGGCATTGGTGAGTGAGACCTCACCTGGAGTACTGCGTACAGTTTTGGTTTTCTTATCTAAGGAAGGATATACTTGCTTAGAGACAGAGCAGCAGAGGTTCACTAAATTAATTCCTGGGATGAGAGGGTTGTCCGATGAAGAGAGGTTGAGTAGACTGGGCCTATACTCTCTGGAGTTTAGATGAGCAGTGATCTCATTGAAAAATATAAGATTATGAGGGGGCTTGATAGGGTAGATGCTGAGAGATTGTTTCTCCTGGCCAGAGAGTTTAGAACTAGGGGGGATAGTCTCAGGATAAGGGGTCAGCCATTCGAGACTGAGATGAGGAGGAATTTCTTCACGCAAAGGGTTGTGAATTTTTGGAATTCTCTACCCCAGAGAGCTGTGGATGCTGAGTCATTGAATATATTCAAGATTGAGATCGATAGATTTTTGGACTCTCGGGGAATCAAGGGGATTGGGTGGGGAAGTGGAGTTGAGGTCGAAGATCAGCCTTGGTCTGAGTGAATGGTGCAGCAGGCTCAAGGGGCCGTATGGCCTACTCCTGCTCCTATTTCTTATGTTCTTATGTCACTGTTATGTAGGTAAATGCAGCAGCCAATTTACACACAAGGTCCTACTAACAGTAGTTGAGAAGAGTCTTCAGTTAATCCATTTTCTGATGGTACTGGTTTGAAGGAGGAATATTGGCCAAGACACCAGGAAAGCGCCTTGCTTTATCATGGGATCTTTTACATCCGACTAAACAGGGGCCTCGGTTTAACATCTCGTCCGAAAGACAGCACCTCCAACGATGTAGGAGTACTGTATTGAGATGTTAGGTTAGATTACACGCTCACGTTTGAGAATGGGACGTTCTGATTCAGAGTCAACAGTGTTACAAACTGGGCCAGCTTACGTTTAACAACAATGTAATAACGATGGACTTTGACTTTTCAGCCAATATTATTGTGGATCATGCAACGGATTTCCAACACTATCAAAATATGAAAGGGTGGCTATTATTTGGATTCCTGTGTTTTTACCCCCATTCTTTCCGTTCTGTTCAGTTTTCTAATCACTCTCGCATATATTGTATCACCAAAACATGTTCTATTGCCATCGCTTATAACACAGATAGGATTCCTATCAGGATAAGGGATGTCCCTGCCACAGAGTGGAATGCAGTGCATCCAGCGTCAGCATCAAATGTATAAATAGCACAGCCATCTACAGAGCAAAGCCCCTTCTAGGCTGCCCCAACACCATATCCCACAACCCCAACTTTGGGCAAGAACCTCCACTGCACCAATGTGACATTTCTATTCCCCACACCTTATCCAAATAAGGGGCTCGAATTTAGCAGGCCTGCGGGTTCCCAGCGGGTGGTCCTCCGGGAGCATCGAAAACGCGAACGGCGAAATTAGTGGGTTGCCCACGCGATCGTAGCAGGCAATCCACTAATAGGATCCAATTACCTGCTCCTCCGGGGTCCACGGCGCTGGCCTGCGCGTCGGTCGGGCTGCGCATGCGCAGTACGATCTGTCAGCTGGAGGCTCTCTCGTTAAAGGGGCAGTCCTCCACTGACAGATGCTGCAACCAATGGGACAAATTGCAGCATGGAGCAGCCCAGGGGGAAGGCTGCTCCCAGTTTAATGATGCCTCACCCCAGGTATCATCAGATGGGGTGAGGAGGAGGGGGAGGACACAGATCTTCCCCCCGGCGGGCGGGAGGAAGCGGCCTGCCTCTGCCACCAAGAAGGCCTGGCTCGAGGTGGCAGAGGGGGTCACCTGCGCCACCAACATATCGCCCACCTGCATACAGTGCAGGAGGCGCTGCAATGACCGCAGTAGGTCAGCCACAGTGAGAACACGAAGTCTTTCCCCTACACTCCGTCTGCCACAACACTGCCCCCACCCCAAATCTCCTTCGGCACCGCCAACACTATTCTGTCACATCACCCTTCATGCCCACTCACACCCCATCCTCATCTTACCTCCACCGACTCACCTCGCCAGTACTCATCCTGCCACTAACACGCGACCCAATCCTCATACAATCTCATGGCTCCATCCCATACTCACCCTCTCGTGCATCTCCCTCACGGCCAGCCTCACTCAACCTGCCACCACCTGTGCTGCAGCCACAGGGCATGCATCACATATGTGCAGTAGGCAGGGTAAGGCAAACGTCTCGTCAGCATGAAGGGGGTGCACAAGGGTGTCTGAGGGTTTGTCATGGGTGTTACCCATATTGAATTTCAGAGCCACAAACAGCACACATTATATTGACACCACCACTGCCATGTCTCCGCGAATCCTGTCCATTGTGTCCAATAATGCCCACTCCTGGGTATGACTATGAGGATCCACCACTGATGCCACCCATCGTGTTACTGCAGAGTAGGTGCAGGTGTATTTGCAGGGCTCGTCCGCGCAGACAACTGAGAGACATCGGCGGTGTTGCCGGCTGCACCCTGGAAGGATGCGGAGGAGAAGGTGTGGAGGGCAGTGGTGACTTTGCCAGCGACAGGTAAGCAGTTGGTGCTGGGGCCAGCCAGGAGCAGCTCGGCATGAAAGAGGCTGCAGATCTCCACGACTACATGTCGAGCGAATCTGCGCCTCCCTGTGCACTGCTGCTCGGAGAGGTCCGGGGAGCTGCGCCTCGGTCTGTGGACCCTGTGGCAAGGGTAGTGCCCTCTGCGACGCGTCTCTCTCTGCGGTAGCCCTCCCTCCTGCTGTGCAGGTGGGCGTGCAACCACACCGTGTTGGGGGGATCCACGTCTCTGCGGCGGACGGCGTGGACTGCGAGGCTGCTGGTGCTGGTCATGCTCTTCGTCCTCCGAGGGTGTCCACACACCACCCAACTGGCAGGTGTTGATCTGAGGGGTTGTGCAGGGTAGGTGTGTGGGTCCTCGGACTGGGGCTGCGGTTTCGTGTCGGTCTGTCCTCTGGCTTGGCCGGGGGGTGGTGGGGGGCAGGGGTTGCCCTATGTGACGCGGTGGCCTCCTGCGTGGGTGAGGGCGCTCCCCCGTGGAGCGCACCTTGGCACCTGCCACAGGCTGCTGGCTGCAACACGCCTGGTTTGAAGGGTCCTGTTTCCCCCAGTGTGGGAAACTGACTGCTTTGAACGTAAAATCCCACACTTCCTCTTTTGACAGCTGCTTCAGCTCATTAACTGACCACAACGAGCAAGTTAAGTGCTCTCAAGTGGAACCCCGCTGGCTTTAATTGCCTGCGGGATTCCCACCAGCGGGGCTTGCGCGCGCAGCCCCGCACGTCAGCGCGGTACCCGGAAGTGGCCGGGATTTCGTCCGAATCCGGTCACGTGATCGGAGATCGGGATTTTCGGGGCCCCCCCGCTGGAAACCCGCAGGTAACCCGACCCTAAAATCGAGCCCAAGGTTTCTGGTTTTAATGATACGTTGTACTAAGTTATGAGTAGCTTTGTGCTGTGAATCCACTTCCTTCAGCAACTGGTTTGGCACTGCCTCCAACTCACTTCACAAAGGACCCTTGCATTCTACAGTGGGAAGAGGTAAGACTTCAGCTTGCATCCATTATTTCTCACAGAGTAAGTTCCCAAGCTGAAGCAACCCACCGATCGGGGTGGCAGCTTTAGCAAAGCACTTCTCCAGAGCTGAGGGAGAGAAATTCATGAGTAACATTCCCTCCCACCTGCCAGTTAATAGAGTGACACAGAAAATGGCCAAGGAACAGCCTGGCTGCTGGGCCTATTCTCTCCTTGCAAGAATGGTCTGTCGGGGAGAACGTCAGACTGAATGGTATGAAGCTTGTAAACAAAGTTCACATTGTACATAACAAAAAAATCAATCATTTTGGATTAGCAGAATCCATGTGCCAATGAGGCTTGGATTCCAGTTCCCTTGGGGTTATGATGACATTAGCACATTTCCAGCATGGAGCATATTATTAAATAAAGATCATGATGATGAGTACTTTAATAGAAACGACAGTAAACCTGCAGAGCACTGATACAAATTAATTTCATGGGAGAAGCAGGCCTCATTAAAATATCAATCATTCTGCAGATGATACAAAAATTGGCCGTGCGATTGATAGTGAGGAGGAAAGCTGTAGACTGCAGGAAGATATCAATGGACTGGTCAGTTGGGCAGAAGTGTGGCAAATGGAATTCAATCCAGAGAAGTGTGAGGTAATGCATTTGGGGAGGGCAAACAAGGCAAGGGAATACCCAATAAATGGGAGGATACTGAAGGTGTAGAGGAAGTGAGGGATCTTGGAGTGCATATCCACAGATCCCTGAAGGTAGCAGGACAGGTAGATAAGGTGGTTAAAAAGGCATACGGGATACTTTCCTTTATTAGCTGAGGCATAGAACATAAGAGCAGGAAGGTTATGCTGGAACTGTATAAAACATTGGTTAAACCACAGCTTGAGTACCGCGCACAGTTCTGGTCACCACATTACAGGAAAGATGTGATTGCACTAGAGGGGGTACAGAGGAGATTTACGAGGATGTTACCAGGGCTGGAGCATTTTAACTATGAGTAAAGATTGGATAGGCTGGAGTTATTTTCTTTGGAACAAAGGAGGCTGAGGGGAGATTTAATTGAGGTATATAAAATTATGATGGGGCTAGATAGCGTAGATAGGGAGGACCTATTTCCCTTAGCAGAGGGGTCAGTGACCAGGGGACATAGATTTAAAGTAATTGGTAGATGGATTAGAGGGGAGCTGAGGAGACATTTTTTCACCCAGAGGGTGGTGGGGGTCTGGAACTCACTGCCTGAAAGGGTGGTAGAGGCAGAAACCCTCAACTTATTTAAAAGGTACCTGACTGAGCACCTGAAGTGCCGTAACCTACAGGGCCACGGACCAAGTGCTGGAAAGTGGGATTAAGCTGGATAGCTCTTTTTCGGCCGGCACAGACACGATGGGCCGAATGGCCTCCTTCTGTGCCGTAACTTTCTATGATTCTATATCATTAGCATCTTAATATTTCTTAAAAATGCAATGTGTAAAAGCTAAAGTCCTTGGTGTTCATTTTTTATACTTTCCTTTCATTAAATGCTATTCACCACTACTAATAGCCAACCGCCGCAGGTTCTAAATACCCATCTTTAACATCCCATGGTGATAAATATACGTTTGCTTCCCAAAGAACACCATGTGCAGCCCAGACAAATCTGTCATTATAATTACTGTCATGTGACAAATGGAAATGGTGTAAATATTTATCCATTGTTGATGCTGTGCAGCACCTTGCCACACAAACAGCATTCAAAGTACTTTCTCAACCAGAAGGGAGACAATGGGCCCAATGTTAGCAGGGCTGCGGGTTCTCGGCGGGGGGGGGCTATCGGGCGCGTGGGTAACGCGCCCGGTGAAATTAGTCAGTTTCCCGCGCGATTGTAGGATCCAATCCACGAATTGGATCCACTTACCTTGTCTTCCGGGTTCCCCGCTGCTGATCTGCGCGTCGGGCGGGCTGCGCTTGCGCAGTAAGATCTGTCAGCTGGAGGCGCTCTATTTAAAGGGGCAGTCCTCCACTGACAGATGCTGCAACAAATAGCAAAAATTACAGCATTGAGCAGCCCAGGGGGAAGGCTGCTCCCAGTTTAATGATGCCTCACTCCAGGTATCAATACATGGGGTGAGGAGGAGGGGGAGGACAGAGATCTTCCTCCTGGCGGGCGGGAGGAAGCAGCCTGCCTCTGCCACCAGGAAGGCCTGGCTCGAGGTGGCAGAGGAGGTCACCAGCGCAACCAACATATCGCCCACCTGCATACAGTGCAGGAGGCGCTCCAATGACCTCAGTAGGTCAGCCACAGTGAGAACACGTAGTCTTTCCCCTACACTCCGTCTGCCACATCACTGCCCCCACCCAACATCTCCTTCAGCACTGCCAACACAACTCTGTCACATCACCCCTCATACCCACTCAAACCTCATCCTCATCTTACCTGCACTTACTCACCTCGCCAGTACTCATCCCGCCACTACCACTCAACCCAATCCTCATACAATCTCATGGCTCTATCTCGTACTCACCCTCTTGTGCATCTCTTTCACGGCCAGCCTCACTCAACCTGCCACTACCTGTGCTGCAGCCACAGGGCATGCATCACATATGTGCAGTAGGCAGCGTAAGGCAAACGTGTCGTGAGCATGAAGGGGATGCACAAGGGTGTCTGAGGGTTTGTCATGGGTGTTACTTATATTGAATTTCTGACCAACTCACATTACATATTATATTGGCACCACTACTGCCATGTCTTCGCGAATCCTGTCTGGTTTGTGCAATAATGCCCTCTCCTGAGGATCACTATGAGGACCCACAACTGATGCCACCCACTGTGTCACTGCAGAGTGGGTGTAGGTGTATTTGCAGGGCTCTTCTGCGCAGACGACTGAGAGACGTCGGCGATGTCCCCGGTGGCACCCTGGAAGGATGCGGAGGAGAAGTTGTTGAGGGCAGTGGTGACTTTGACAGCGACAGGTAAGAAGATGGTGCTCGGGCCAGCCAGGAGCAGCTCGGCATGAAAGAGGCTGCAGATGTCCACGACTACATGTCGAGTGACTCTGAGCCTCCGTGTGCACTGCTGCTCAGAGAGGTCCAGGAAGCTGAGACTCGGTCTGTGGACCCTGTGGCGAGGGTAGTGCCCTCTGCGACGCATCTCTCTCTGCGGTAGCCCTCCCTCCTGCTGTACAGGTGGATGTGTCACAGCACTCTGTTGTGGAGCTCCACGTGTCAGAGGTGGACGGCGTGGATGGCAAGGCTGGTGAGGCTGGTGATGCTGTTCGCCCTCCGAGGAGGTCATGACTGCAGCTACGGCGGCCCCCATCCGCAAGATGTACATCTGAGGGGGTCCGCAAGGTAGGTACATGTCTCCGGACCCCGGGGTAAGTGTGCAGGTTGGTGACTTTGACTGTCAGGAGGAGGGTGGTGGAGGCCAAACTTTGTCCCAAGTGACAGAGTGGCCTCCTGCAATGGGTGAGGGTCTCCCCCCCCTCCCACCTGTCAAATGGACCTTTGCAGCTGCCACAGGCTGACAGCTGCAACACGTCCATTTGACCTGGGAGTGTTTCCCCCAGTGTGGGAAACAGTCCCACTTTGTTCTAAAATCCCACATAGTCTCTTAATCAGGTCAGTTAATGACCTGAAATACCTAAATAAATACTGTCAAGTGGAACCTCGCTGGCTTTAATTGCCTGCGGGATTCCCACCAGGGGGGGCTGCGCGCGCACACCGGCGCGTCAGAGGGGAACCCGGAAGTGCGCGGGTTCGGGGCGGGCTCCGGTACCGCGCCGGGATTCTCCGATTTTCGGAGCCCCCCCGCCAGGAACGCACCCGTTAGCGGGTGCTAAAATAGAGCCCAATTTTTTTGTTTCGCAACTTTCCTCAATCTTGATTATTTATTCAGAGTTGTAACAACATTTCTACCCCACAGCAGATTAATGAGGCAACAGTCGATTTTTGTTAAAAAATACTGCGCATTGAAACATCTTAAAGAGCTTCTGTTACAGTGGATTGTGTGTCAATCTTGCACGATAAGATTCTCTTCCCCCCCCCAGCACATCCTGCCAACAATATTCTCAAGTCTCTCCCCTTTCCTATTTCTCTCTTCCTTCCCATGGTTTACACTAATGCATTTTTTGTTAAAAACTTAAACAATCCCTCCTGTTCATTCTCATTATTGGTTTCCTTACGAATAGAGAACCAAAATAAAGTTTTCACCCTGACATCTGCCTACACTATTCTGAAGTATCCACTCGGGACACGTAAGAAAGGCCCACAGGGCTGTTTTAGCTCCCAATTATCCCTTCTTTCCTACAGGGAAGAGCCTGACCTCCCCATTAGCCGTTTGTCCAAATGTCAGTAAGCAATAAAAACAGATAATGCTGGAAATACTCAGCAGGTCAGGCAGCATCTATGGACAGAGAAACAGAATTAATGATTCAGGTCAATGATCTTTCATCAGAACTGGAGGAAGTTAGAGATTTAACAGTTTATAAGCAAGTATAGAGCCGGGTTGGGGGGAAGAACAAAAGGGCAGGTCTATTATAGGGTGGAGGGAAGGAGTGATTAAATGACAAAAGGCAAGGCAAAAAGGAGATGGAGAATTAAAATGGCAAGCGACCGGAAGCTTAGCGTCGCGCTTGCGGTCTGAGCGTTGCCATTTTAATTCCCTGTCCCACTCTCACCGTCACCTCTCTGTCCTCGGCCTCCTACACCGTTCCAATGAAGCTCAACAGAAGCTCGAGAAACAGCCCCTCATCTTTCGTTTAGGCACTTTACAACCTTCCGGACTCAACACTGATTTCAATAACTTCAGATCATAACCACTGCTCCCATTTTTTTCGGACAGCAGGTGCTGGTAATGGTTCTGCTGTTGCCATTTACAGCTCCTCTAGACCCATCTTTTATTTCTTAACCTGTCCCATTATCAGCCCGTTTTGCCCTGCACCATCATCCTTTTTGTCATTTAATCACTCCTGTCCTCCACCCTATCACAGACCTTCCCTTATGTTCTTTCCTACCCCCCGCTCCCCTTTTCCCGGACTCTGTACTTGCTTATAATCTGTTAAATATCTAACATCTTCCAGTTCTGATGAAAGATCATCGACCTTAAATGTTAACTCTGTTTCTCTCTCCACAGATGCTGAATGACCTGCTGTGTGAGTTAAAGTTGTGGGTGAATTGAAATTAAAATGTCGTTTAAAATTTAACATAGAACTTTAAAACTTCAAAAGAAACAGCAACTTAGGTAACAGTTAACAGAAACTGCAGGTCAGTGGGAGTTAATCAGCTGTAAGTGTCTGTCTGAAGAGGGTAAGTACTGTGAGCTGGAAGCTGATTGAGCAGTTGTAACTGCTGTTCTCAAAAAAGGTGTATAAAGTAGAAGGTTATCTGCTGAAGCACAGAGCGAACGGAGCAGATTATGAACAGAGTGGGAACGTGAGAATTCGGTGACGGGGGAATTAGGTGTAGAGGGAGGAGGACAGTGAACAGAGAAGAAAAGCTCTGAGAGACCCGGAATAAAAGGGTAAGTTAATCGGGGTGAGTAAACAGTAAGTAAATTAATAATAATCGAGTATCTAAAGGGAGTTTAGAAAAAAAAGGTTTCTAAATATAATGGTCGGGCACCTGAGAACCAGTGCCTGCAATTCCTGCCATGTGGGAACTTCAGGACGCTTCACGTGTCCTGGAGGGCCACATGTGCAGGAAATGCCTCCAGTTGCTCGAGCTCAAGCTGAGGGTTTCTGAGCTTGAGGGGCGGCTGGAGTCACTGCAGAGCATAAGGGAGGCTGAAGGTTTCCTGGATCGTACATTCCAGGAGGTGGTCACCCTGCAGCTACAGCGAGTTCAGGATAGCAAGTGGGTGGCCATCCGAAAGGACAGGAAGAGGCAGGCAGTTTGGGAATTGTCTGAGTGTGTGGCACTCTCAAACAGTATTCGGATGGTGAGGGTGACAGTCCTGAGCATGGCACCATGGGGCAAAGGACTGCACAGTGTAGAAATGCAGTAATCATAGGGGATTCGATAGTCAGGGGGACAGACTGGCGCTTCTGTGACCGTTGACGTGAGTCCCGTATGATGTATTGCCTCCCTGGTGCCAGGGTAAAGGACATCATGGAGAGGGTGCAGAACATTCTTCAGGAGGAAGAGGAACAGCCAGAAGTCGTGGTCCATGTGGGTACCAACGACATAGGAAAGGAATGCGATGAGGTCCTGAGGTCAGAGTTTCAGGAGCTAGGGAGGAAGTTAAAAAGCAGGACCTCAAAGGTACTAATCTCTGGATTACTCCCAGTGCCACGCGCTAGTGAGTACAGAAATAGGAAGATAAGGCAGGTTAAAGCGTGGCTAAAGACATGGTGCAGGAGAGAAGGCGGCAGATCCTTGAGGCATTGGGACCAGTTCTGGGGCAGGAGCACCTGTACAGGCCAGACGAGTTGCACCTCAACGGAGCTGGGACCAATGTCCTTGCGGGGAGGTTCACTAGTGATGCAGAGTGGGGGGGAGGGTTTAAACTAATTTGGAGGGGGGTGGGCACCAGGATGGAGCATTAGAAAGGAGAAACAAGGTGAACAAAGGATTGGGAGAGACGGATAGCACTAGAGTAAGAAATAGTACAGTATTAGGTGGGATCAGACTAAGAGAGAATACGAGAAGGTCTAAGATAGGTTTACAGTGCATGTGTATAAATGCACAAAGCGTGGTAAATAAGGTCGGTGAGCTGCAGGCGCAAATAGCCACATGAGAATATGATGTAGTGGTGATAACAGAGACCTGGCTCAAACAAGGGAAGGATTGGGTACTAAATATTCCTGGATATAAGGTGTTCAGGAAAGAAAGGGAAGGAAGAAAAGGGGGTTGGCAGTATTAAGGAGATTAAGGAGAATAGTGCAGTGCTGGAGAGAGGGGATGTCCTGGAGGGGTCAAGGACAGAATCTATTTGGTTAGAATTAACAAACAATAGAGGTGCCATTACACTACTGGGTGTATTCTATAGGCCACCAACTAGTGGGAAGGAGATAGAGGAGCAAATTTGCAGGGAAATTACAGAGAGGTGCAAGAACCACAGAGTAGTGATAATGGGGGACTTCAACTATCCTAATATAGACTGGGATATTAATAATGTAAAGGGCAAAGGGGAGGAGGAATTTCTGAAGGGTGTCCAAGAGAACTTTCTTGATCAGTATGTTTCTGGCCCAACGAGGAAGGAGGCATTGCTGGATCTGGTTCTGGGGAATGAGGTGGGTCAAGTGGAGCAAGTGTCAGTGGGGGAACATTTAGGGAACAGTGATCATAGTGACATAAGGTTTAGGTTAGTTACGGAAAAAGACAAGGAACAATCTAGAGTAAAAATACTTAATTGGCGGAGGGCCAATTTCAGTGGGTTGAGAGCAGATCTGGCCCGGGTAATTTGGAATCAAAGACTGGCAGGCAAAACTGCAATCAAACAATGGGCAACCTTTAAAGAGGAGTACAGTCTAGGGGGAAAGGTAGGGCAACCAAAGGCAGAGCTCCCTATTTGACGAAAGAGATAGAGAGTAAGATGAAGGAGAAAAAGGGGACATATGACAGATGTCAGGTTGATAATACAAGTGAGAACCAGGCTGAATATAGAAAGTTCAGAGGAGAAGTGAAAAAGGAAATAAGAGGGGCAAAGAGAGAGTATGAGAATAGACTGGCGGCTAACATAAAAGGGAATCCAAAAGTCTTCTATAGGCATATAAGTAGTAAATGGGTAGTAAGAGGGCCGATTAGGGACCAAAAAGGAGATCTACGCATGGAGGCAGAGGGCACGGCTGAGGTACTAAATGAATACTTTGCATCTGTCTTTACCAAGGAAGAAGATGCTGCCAGAGTCATAGTAAAAGGGGTGTACAGAGCACAATTTCAAAATTTGCAAATGACACAAAACTTGGGAATGTCGTTAATAGTGAGGAGGATAGTGATAGACTTCAAGAGGACATAGATAGGCTGGTGGAATGGGCGGACACGTGGCAGAGAAGTGTGAAGTGATATATTTTGTCAGGAAGAACGAGGAGAGGCAATATAAACTAAATGGTACAATTCTAAAGGGGGTGCAGAGAGACGTGGGGGTATATGTGCACAAATCTTTGAAGGTGGCAGAACAGGTTGAGAAAGTAGTTAAAAAAAGCATACGGGATCCTGGACTTTATCAATAGAGGAATTGAGCACAAAAGCAAGAAAGTTATGTTGAAACTTTATAAAACACTGGTTTGGCCACAACTGGAGTATTGTGTCCAATTCTGGGCACTTCACATTAGGAAGGATGTGAAGGCCTTAGAGAGGGTACAGAAAAGATTTACTAGAATGGTTCCAGGGATGAGGGACCTCAGTTATGTGAATAGACTGGAGAAGCTGGGGTTGTTCTCCTTAGAGCAGAGAAGGTTGAGAGGAGATTTGATAGAAGTGTTCAAAATCGTGAAGGGTTTCGATAAAGTAAATAAAGAGAAACTGTTCCCATTGGCAGATGGGTCAAGATCCAGAGGACACAGATTTAAGGTGATCGGCAAAAGAACCAAAGGCGACATGAGGAAAAGCTTTTTTACACAGCGAGTAGTTATGATCTGGAATGCACTGTCTGAAAGGGTGGTGGAAGCAGATTCAATTGTTGCTTTCAAAAAGGAATTGGATAAATATTTGAAGGGAAAAAATTTGCAGGGCTACGGGGAAAGAGCGGGGGAATGGGACCAACTGGATTGCTCTTACAAAGAGCCAGCACAAGCTCGATGGGCGAAATGGCCTCCTTCTGTGCTGTAACCATTCTATGAGTGTTTCCAGCCTTTTCTATTCTATTTCAGATTTCCAGCATCAACAGTAATTTTCTTTTGTCAGTAAGCAAAAGAACCAGAGGTGACATGAGGCAATGTTTTTTTATGCAGTGAGTTGCTATGATCTGGAATGCTCTGCCTGAAAGGGTGGTGGAAGCAGATTCAACAATAACTTTCAAAAGGGAATTGGATGAATACTTGAAGGAAAAAAATTACAGTGCAATGTGGAAAGAGCAGGGGACTGGGGCTTATTGGATCGCTCTTTCAATGAGCTGGCACAGGAAAGATGGGCCGAATGGCCTCCTCCTTTGCTGTACCTACCAGGATACTATGAATGCTGTCCACAATCCACTGTCCCCATTCATAACATCCCTGGAGGGAGAGTTCATTGCATGTCTGCTACCAAATAACAGTTCTAAAGCAATAAGGATGAGTGATGTTAATTGTATCCATGTGATTTATATCAATTAGTGTTAATTGTATTCAGGTGGCACATATCAATTGGGACTCTCTTGTATCCATATATAAGAGAGCTTATCTAGGGTATAAAGTGGGGTCATGTGGATCTCTGTGAATAAAAGCTTGGAAGCAACTGAAGACCAGGCTGTAGTATTTTATCCTTCACCACCCGGCAATCCAATTTATTACAAGTCAGGCCTACCAGCAAGTACACACGCATTGGCCTTTAAATCCTAAAGGATTATGAGGCAATTCAGTAGAAAGCACTTCCCCCTTTAAAAATAAAACACTCTTGTTTTAAAAGACAGAATGACCTTACATTACATTTTACTTGAAACATCACAGGATCCAGCATACAACAAAGTGATGCTCTCCAGAGAGAAGAATGAGACAGCAATGACATTTGGGGAACAATTGCAAAGTGTACTGGAGAAAGTACAGCGGTTTAAAAATAACATTGCAGAGGATACTGCAAGTGTTTCCAACGTATTACAACTTTTGTGACGACACTAACAAGCTATGCAATTAACCCATTTATTACTGAATCCATCACTGGTGTCCTCTGACATTGTCTCTCTTCTCCTCTCCTCTACTCCAGTCTTTGGCCTAGAAATTGGATTGTGCCCGAATCGGGGCGCAATCCCGGTGCAACTCACGCTACGCATCCCTAATGAGGCTGGTGGCAGGACCACACAAAATTGGCCCTAATTGAATGAGCAAGTTAATCAGAAGCAAAATAAGGATGAAGAATTGCCCCTACAAGTCTCAAAGAGAAAATGGAAGGGGCTCAGTGTAATAAGTTTAGCATACGAAATGGAACAGCAAACAACTACAGGAACTCAACAGGAACAGTAAAAGCACCAGAAATCAGCAAAGCATCTATTGGAATGCAATGTGATTGAAACTTGAGCATGTACAAGCTGTGCACAATGCAAAGTTCAGTTATTTCACAGAAATAATCTGAGATTGTGGTTTTCTTCCAACTGACAGTACAAAGTATATAGCGCAGAGAAAACTTTCATTGGGACATCTAGCTTAGTCGCCGGCCACTTACTCAGCGGTCACACAGAGCTGGGCACTATGGTAATGGTGGGGGACTGGTTCCTCTACCGCCCTCTGCTCACTGGATCCACTCGCTTGGGACTCTTCCTCAGTTTCACTCCCAGAGGCAGCGCCCTACCCCATATCATCAATAACCTCCATTTCAGTCAGCAATCTGGACATCAGAACTCCTTCATCAACAGAGACAATGGATTCAAAACTCGTGTCTGCTGGCAATTCCAGCCCTTACCAAAATCACAAATGGCACCCTATGTGACTGTGATGGTAAACAATCCCTCCTCATCCTTCTCGACCTGTCTGCAGCCTTTGACACGGTTGACCACACCATCCTCCTCCAATGCCTCTCCTCCGTCGTTCAGCTGGGTGGGACTGCGCTCGCCTGGTTCCATTCTTATCTATCCAGTCACGTCCAGAGAATCACCTCCAATGGCTTCTCTTCCCGATCTATCCTTGGCCCCCTCCTATTTCTCATCTACACGCTGCCCCTCGGCGACATCATCCGAAAACACGTCAGGTTCCACATGTACGCTGATGACACCCAGCTCTACCTCACCACCACCTCTCTTGACCTCGCCACTGTCTCTGATTTGCCACACTGCTTGTCCGACATCCAGTACTGGATGAGCAAAAATTTCCTCCAACTAAATATTGGGCATGCTGAAGGCATTGTCTTCGGTCCCCGCCACAAACTCCGTTCTAAGATCTGGTAATAATATGTGGTTTGTACATTGAGATTCAATTGTAATATGAAATTGGAAAAATAAGGCTCCAAATCTGAAAGGTTAAGTTCAAATCTTCCCTTTCCCAACCCATCCAACTTAATTGTAGGACAAGGCTAGTACAATGTGTGGGATTGGTGACTCTTTGATAACTGGCTTTAGCTATTGTTGTTGGCACATTCATCAACACTTTTCTGTCACATAAAGTGAAGAGTAAAATTGCAATACCACGAAATGAAGCAATTAGATAGTTCAATCAGCAAGAACAATATCTTTTCACCTCTGGGAGTTCGATTCCAATGTCGCCCAAACTGAAGGAATGACAGTCACTGGCAGCTGTAATGGCCTGGAGTGAAATGAGTTTAGGTAGTCTCATATCGGCTCCTAATAGCCCATGGTACGAAACAGCCCGTAGTTCAGCACTTAACTGGCACAAAATCGCCAGTCTCGCTGAGCTTCACATCCCACTTCAGGGGGGGTAATTTTAACCCCCAAGAACGGGTGGATTGGGGGCAGGTGGGCAGTAAAAATAGTTTGTTTTTGGAGCAGGTCCCCCGGAAGTCCTGTCTCCACTTAAAGCCGGCGGACCGATACTTAAAGGGGAATTGAACCTCATTGCGATAGTTGAGGCACTTAATTTTTTTGTGTATTAGAAATATCAAACAAATTTATCCTGACCTGTTCGGGTTTCCCATCGCTTCTGATTCAGGTCAGGTGAAAGCAGGCGGGAAGGGCCGGATCCATGAGGTGAGTGCCTTTATTGCACTGCTTGTAGGCCTGGAGGAGCAAGAGTGCTGCTTCACCCAGGCCCAACAAGCTCATCTGGCCGACAGGACCTCCACGATCAGCCGATCCTCTCCCCGAAGGTGGAACCCCTCTCCCAAATGATGGACTCCCTCCCACAATGGTGGACCCCCCAATATGGTGGACCCCTTCCCCCAGATTATAGACCCCCCCCCCACTATGGTAGATCCCCACTCCCCATGGTGAACCTCTCCCTGGACCCCCCCCCCCACTATGGTAGATCCCCACCAACATGATGGACCCCCCATGGTGGACACCCTCCCCACCAATGGTGGACCACCCCTCCCCCCCAATGGTGGACCCTCCCCACTATAGTGGACCTCCAACCCCCCGTGGTGCCCCCGCCCCCCCTCAATGATGCACCGCCACCCCCGATGGTGGACCACCCCCCATACTGGCCCTCCCATCTTCACCACGGCATATCCGATGTCGTCCACGTCCCCACACCATCCGCCCCCCCCCCCCCCCCCAGATGTCTTGAATGGCCCACGATCTCTCCCTCCCTCCTCCCTCTCTGATTTGCGGCTCCTTTCCTTCCCGCCAGCCAGCCAGCCTGTCAATCTGGCTGCCTGGCGCATAGGAAACTCAGGAGCACAAATACTTACCTTCAATTGAGTTGCGATCACAGATTGCGACGCACTCACTTGACTTCCAGGTTCCCCATGCGAATATCTACGCACACGCTGGGTTCCCGGCTCTGATCTAAAATCACGCCCCAGGACTCAAGCCTGACACTTCTTTGGTGTACTGAGGGAGTGCTGCATTGTTGGAGGCGGCGTCTTTTCGCTGAGCTGTTAAGCCCAGGCCCCATCTGCCCGTCCAGGTGGGTGTAAACAATCCTATGGCACTATTTGAAGAGTAGGCAGTTTTCCCGGTGTCCTGGACAACATTTATCCCTCAACCAACACCGCCATTTAATTAGATCATGGCAGTCCTCCAGGCCTACAATCGAAAAGAATTAACTGGTCATTTATCTTAACAATGTCAAGGCAGCAATATAAAAGCAATCGATTTCTTCAAGGGATGTTCATCAGATGTTGGAATTAACCCCCAGGTGTTAGGATTAACCCCTCAGTCTGCGAACCGATCCAAGGAAATTCTTGTCTCCTTGGACAATTGGTATTGTCAGTTTTCAGCTCAGAAAGGCAGAAATATTACAATAATAAAGCTCGTCAAACATTAAGGATAGTTTTATCACTGTGACATTATCCATTA
Organism: Heptranchias perlo; assembly: GCF_035084215.1. Taxonomy (NCBI): domain Eukaryota; kingdom Metazoa; phylum Chordata; class Chondrichthyes; order Hexanchiformes; family Hexanchidae; genus Heptranchias; species Heptranchias perlo. Next base: position 13,292,306 of record NC_090336.1, on the reverse strand, counting down.
GCTATTGAAGTATTTACTAAAAATACGTAAATTTAAATACTTCAATTCTCAGGCCATGGTATTCCTATTTTTCCCGCATTCTCTGTTCTTTCCTATTCTCTGACTGTTCTTTTTTTATGTATTAACCTTAATTTTGTTTTGTTTTTCTATCTAATGCAACCCGTCATGTCTTCCCCACCATTCCTCCCCCAAAATTGGCTTTGAAGCCACGGTGCCGCAAACGCACTCCTGTGCGTCAGTAGGCTGCTGTGTTGCTTGTCGCATTATCTGGAGCAGAAACCTGCAACGGAGTAATTTTAACCTAACTTGCCGGGCGGGAAGCCCATGGTAATCGGGTGGAACACCGGTTTTACACCCCGCCCAATGCGTTGACTCAACGGAGAGAAAAATCCGCCTGGGTGGAAAACCAGAGTTGCACCCGATCCCGGTCAGTTTCCCGACGGACGGGTTGGGTTAAAATTGTCCCCCACCCCCGACCCCGAGGTTTACTGGTGCTCCTGTCGTGCACGGAGCAGTAAACTGCGGTGGGGAAATGGCTGTGAAGCAAAGCATTTGTGCACCAGTCGTCAACAAGCCTCATTTTTCGGGTAAAATAACATTTAAAAGAGCACCATCGTGCGGTGCTCGCGCTGGCTTTGGTCCTTTGTCTTTCAGCACCCATTTGGAGTGGGAGCAAGGGAAGCTCCTCAGGTCCAGCTGTTCTTCAAACGGCAAAAGATTTGTGTTTTGTTTAACGCGACGTTTGATATTTCAATTTTTCATATTTCACAAAAATTTGGAGACCAATTTTTTTCCTTTCTCCTGAATGTACTGTTAAAGATCAACCTTAGTCGCCATGACCTGCCTTTTCACCTCCTCTCCCACTGAAGACCATGGGTACACCTTGACTTTGTGTAAAACAGGTGATAGTGAATCGGCGGCCCCTTTTATGCATCTCTCTCATTGAAGTCAATGGAAAGGAAGATCGGGAGAGCTGTACAAAACGGGCTGCCCACTCGCTCTCGCCCGTTTTACACGATCGCACAAAGTCAAAATCTACCTCGTACCACAGCTGCCCAGAGTTTTATTAGGTAACGATATCAAGGAATATGAAGCAAAAGCAGGTGAATGGAGTTGAGGCACAGAACAGCCATGATCTAATTAAATGGCGGAACATGCTTGAGGGGCTGAACGGCCTACACCTGTTGCGAATGTTCCTATGTAATTCACTGTACATGAAGCACTGTGAGAGGTTTCTAAGGTGTGCTATGTAACTGCGAGGTTCTTTTTCTTGTACTTCTCTTGTTTCTTCTTTCTTCTTGGCTGTGAGCAAGGTTGAAAAACTGGGGTTTCAGTGGCGTAAAACCAGCTTCAAACTCTTGTTTTTTCAGCTCGTCGGACGATCCCACTTGGAAGATTGACCTGGTCAAATTATAAATGGAAATAGGTAAATCATTGATGCATTTTTTTATGTAGGGGGATGGCAAATAATTATTTTCCTCTGCAGCCTGTGGAGTCTTGACAGTGCCTCGACAAAATAAACTTGCCTGCAGTGTTCGAAGGGTTACAGCACATTCCTACGACGGTAAAAAGGGCTCGCCTCATCTGGCATTACTATTCCCGACCAGGGAGTTTCTGATGCTGGCATCAGAGGGAAAGGAAATCAAAACTGTTCCATTCCCCAAGACTGTAAACACGTTGGCGAGCTGTCGGGTTTAATATCATCAGAGTCTCTTATGTTATATATGGAGATTTTTATTTTTGTTTGACGGTTTGCAGCTGTGCCAGTATTGTCTCCATTTTAAATTGATTGCTGCACAGTTGAGTGCAGCCTATTGATATAAAATGCACACATTATCTGGACCAGGACCGCACCAACAATGGCTCATAGTTATGTAAATAATGTGATTATGGGCAGCCCACCCAAGTAATAAAAACGATTAATATTGATCATCAGGCTGTGATTGCCCTATATTTACAGTCTATTTAATTTGATATTGTAGCAGGCCTTTGGCAAGACTACAGCTGTGATGTCTGTGTCAGCGGAGGGGCCTTCTTAACCAGACTGGCGACCAGACTGCTTTGTCCTGGAAGTGGCTGAATGGCTGGAGACGGGCTTCTGAGGTGGGAGAGAGCCCAGGTGTCTCCCAAATCTATTTTTAATCGGCAATCTGAAGCTGCTTGAAAGTGAAAAAAAATGTCTGGCACACCTTTCCTATTTCGGCAGTCCTCTTATCACTGTACGGGCCGAGGTCAAGAGTGAGTTAACTTTATCATGGTTCAAACTCAAGAGAGAACTGCTAGACTTATGGGACTTTTACCGTTTTGAAATAAACCTGCTCATAGATTTTAGCCGGAGATATACGGTCTGTCATGATGTTAGTTATCCATCAGTCTGAGAGATGAAGAGGGCATGGTGATTATCGATGCTGTCTTCAGTCCATCTATTAATGGTAGAAAGGATTTATTGTTCACCTGCAGGCTGCTATTCCAAATTATTTTGCGCACCAATCCACATTTTCATTAGTCTGGAGCTTACGGAAGCAATTTTTGTCTTGGGCCATGAAAATAGTATCTGGGATGAGTTCAAACGTTAATGCTCGGGACTGACATTTCTTGCCTCTATCCACGCAAAATTCACTCCCATCATCCTCCAAAAGACAAATGCACTGCATCGCAAAAGATGTACTGAAGAAGAATTTGCAGATTCACTGCGTATTATACATTAAATTGGGTTTCCGTCTTTATCCTGTCTGCAGTCTTGTGCAAAATCTCTTCCAGAGATTTTGACCCACTGCCTCAAATCTTTTTCAGCTTTTTATTGGGTTTCGGTCATAGATCCAAGGTAATTGGATTGAGGAGTATGACTGAAGCCCAGTGAGAAGTTGAAGAACTCTCAAGGCAGTGACGCAAAATGCCCTGGAAGAATTTCTACACAACAATGACGGCAGAAATAAGGTGGACATAATCATCCTTTACAATCGTCTACCTAAAACTGCTTACAAACTGTATGCAAAAGACAAGTACCACGTCATAGAGTCATACAGCACGGATAGAGGCCCTTCGGCCCATCGTGTCACGTCCTGCATATCAATACAACCAAAAATAATCCTGTGATGTCGTTGCAAGATCAAGCAAGATTTGTAAAAAATGTTACTACATGGAAAGAAATGAAGCCAGGATTTTATCATGGGCATGTAGCATATCTGGACTTCACAAAATACGGTGTGAAAAAGAAACCTAGCTACTTAAATGTAACTCGAGTGACTGGTGTCATACTACTATTTTATCAGACTTTTAGCATAATTAGTTTGAAAGTGGGAATGGCAGACCAGTAAATAGGCAGTTGTAATATTATATATTTAACCATATGGACTAAGCATGTAAAAACAATGGCCTAATGAGGCCGGTAGCAGGACTGCGGTAAATTGGTCCGCCAGCCCCACTCTCAAAGAATGCGGGCCACTGCCCACCACCACGCCGGCCTGATTGACACCGATCCCCCCATCCCAATCACCACCGACCCCCTCCCCCGATCGCCACTGATCCCCCCGATCGCCACTGATCCCCCCGATCACCACCGATCACCCCCAATCACCACTGATCACCACCGATCACCCCCAATCACCACTGATCACCACCGATCACCACCGATCACCCCCAATCACCCCCGATCACCCCCGATCGCCCCCCAATCACCCCCGATCACCCCCGATCACCACCGAACACCCCCGATCACCCCGATCACCCCCGATCACCACCGACCCCTCCCCCGATCGCCACTGATCACCCCCGATCACCACCGATCCCTCCCCCGATCGCCACTGATCACCACCGATCACCACCGACCCCTCCCCCGATCGCCATTGATCACCCCTGATCACCACCGATCACCCCCGACCCCTCCCCCAGTCGCCACTGATCACTCCCGATCGCCACTGATCACTCCCGATCACCACCCATCACCACCCATCACCACCGATCACCACCGATCACCACTGATCACCCCTGATCACCCCCCGATCACCACCGATCCCCCCGATCACCACCGATCCCCCCGATCACCCCCAATCATCACCGATCCTCCCAATCACCAACAATCACCCCCAATCACCACTGATCACCCCCAATCACCACTGATCACCCCCAATAACCACTGATCACCCCCAATCACCCCCGATCACCACCGATCACCCCCGATCACCACCGATCCCCCCCGATCACCACCGATCGCCCCCGATCGCCCCCGATCGCCACCGATCACCACCGATCCCCCCCGATCCCCCCGATCACCACCGATCCCACCGATCACCCCCGATCCCCCCGATCACCACCGATCACCCCCGATCCCCCTGATCACCACCGATCCCCCCGATCACCACCGATCCCCCCGATCACCACCGATCACCCCCGATCACCCCCAATCACCACCGATCACCACTGATCACCCCCGATCACCACTGATCCCCCCGATCACCCCCAATCACCACTGATCCCCCCGATCACCCCCAATCACCACTGATCCCCCCGATCACCACCGATCACCCCGATCACCACCGATCCCCCCAATCACCCCCAATCACCACTGATCCCCCCGATCACCACCGATCACCCCGATCACCACCGATCCCCCCGATCACCACCAATCCGCCCGATCACCCCCAATCACCACTGATCACCCCCAATCACCACTGATCACCCCCAATCACCACTGATCACCCCCAATCACCACTGATCACACCCAATCACCCCCAATCACCACTGATCACCCCCAATCACCACTGATCACCCCCAATCACCACTGATCACCCCCAATCACCAACGATCACCCCCAATCACCACTGATTCCTCCCAATCACCACCGATCCCCCTCAATCACCACCAACCCCCTCCCCCGATTGCCGCTGCTCCCCAACCCCCTGGCCACCAATATCTACCCCCCCCAGCCCTGCCACCATTAACTCCTCCCCCACCCCCCGGCCCTGCCAACACTATGATCCCACTCCTTCAGCCACAGCAAACCCCCCGGCCCTGGCTACTACAACTTGACCCCACCCCGGCCACCAATACCGCACCTCCCCCCCACACTACCCTGGCCACCTGATTTGCATATGCAAAGTGCCTACCGCCTGTCTCAGGCATGGTCACTACACGCTGCTTTCTTGGCCTCTACTAATATGGCAGGCAGTGCACGGCTGGCTCGTAATGTGCGTGCATTTCCTGACCGCCATATTGGAGGCTGAGGAGGCCAGTTAGCGCTGCTTGGCTGAATTCCTAGGCTCCTATCACCAAATTGAACTCTAGTATTCAAAATGAGGAAGAAGGAAGGGAACGAGAATATCAAACAGTTATGCAGCAATGTTACGAAACAAAAAATAATGTTTTGTATGAGTCACCAATTTTTGGATTTAAAATAAATCACAATCAAGTTACAATAATGCAGAGCCCAGATTTGGCTTTTTAACAAAAACACAGTTGTTTGTAAAGAAAGTTACCCATTTGTTTATTTTTTGGAAAATGTACAGTCTTAATCCTCGTTCGTGAAAGTTATTAACGCAAAGAAAACACGACACATCCCAGCTAATACTGTAAACAAGAGCAGTCAATGTGGTAACTCAGCACATTGGAGCTGAAACAAGCGACGCCACAGAGAGACTGGATGCAAATTCGCACCCACAATGGTCCACACACTGAGTATCTGCTCTTAACCATGCCAGCTGGTGAGGTGCTGAGTAAAGCACAGGTGTTTCCCTACTGAAAGGAAGGGGGAAAAAATCAGACAGCAAATCACCCAGACCGTTTTCACACATCTCTGAGCAACGAGCTTCAGACCTTATATGAACTCATGCCTGCCTGTAGCTCAAGACATGGGCTCAGCTGATACTTGCATATGTGCCATGCAATGACTGTACTGGTAACATCAGACGTGATGGTGGCCCCTATCCTACCGTGTTTGAGTTTAGCTTTGGTTGTTTATTCTGAAGATCAAGTCTGTTATCTATTGTACTCTCAGATAGCCCTCCGATGCTCCATATAACATGTAAACAGAGCCGCCTGGTAGTTCTGCACTGCTTGTACAGGTACATATAATGCTGAAGTATGACTTTGAACATTGTTCCACACAAGATTTAAAGAGAAGTACAATCCTGCCACAACACTGTGACAGTATATTGTGTCATACGCATTTAAATAAAAGTGTGATTTGGGCTTTTTTAAAAATATGACTGCACAGTGTATTATTACATAGATGGCCTGGAATTTCCTGCATATTTGCGCCCAGAGACACGCGCGATCGGGACAAAAAGCGGACACGCAGCTCAAAGGATCGGGGAATTTTGGGCGTAAGTTATGCGCGTAAGTACGTTGCGCCCTAACCTCCTTGATCTTTTACGATTGTCTATCGATCCCTCCGCCCGAACGCATCTCCACCCATAATAATGGCCTTGCCCCCAAGTTAGAGAGCCTTGTATAGGCGTGCTTCCTGCAATTGCACTTATTCAGAGGCTCTCTTCAATTTACGACCAGATTTTCAGGCGCAGCGGGAAACAAAGTCATTTTTCCGATGTTTCATTGCAATTTTTGAGCGTTCTCTTTTTAGTTATCCTCACTGAGACCTGCACTATATTTTCTGCTTCTTTCAATGTATTTTGATGGCATCAGTGCAAATCACATTAAAAACTGAAAAGCTTCCCCGGTTGCAGGTTCTTAAACATTCTGTGTCTGATGTGCATGAATGATGGTTAAATGAGTTGAAACTCTAATTTTCATACTTAAAAGAAGGAATATATGGTGTGAATTCAGTGCTTTCCAAGGGCCCCAATTGTTTACGCTGATTTACGCTTATTTTCACGTCGGGCCTATTCTAATGAGACTGGCAGGAAATTTGAGCATAAACTTGACATAGGCAGAATGGACGCATTTTGGGGTCTAACTCCCGGGATACGCCGATGGAGGACCACAGTGCTGTCACATTTGCAGTGTAAGTGCTCCAAATAGCAATTGTACAGAAATGCAGTACAGAGGAAGCCAATCCATAAAACAGTGTCAAACGTTCACGTTGCCTTGAAACAACTGAGACTTAACTCAGCCTTGATCCCAGCTGCCATCAAAGATTGCCTGCCTGCTACCACTGCCCATGTACTTGTGCAGATCCTCTGTACTCACCTCATGTGCTGAGTGGCACCGAAGGTACAATCAGCCTGCCCAGACACATATTACTGCGTGGTCCTGTTCTTTAGCCTCTTCCCCTATCCGTCCTAAAGAGAGCCAGACATGTGGGATCTTTGAGCTTTTTTAAAAATATGAAAACACTGCAAAATTCGGATTACAAACAGCAACACATTAGTTCAGCCCCTGAAGGTCAGTCCTCTGTATTAAAGAACGATGAAAGTACTACACACATGAGATTTTATGGCACTGTATTTGTTACCTTGCGATATGGTTTGTCACAGAACCCAACCAGCTCTGCTTAGCAGGTTGGCACTTCATTGATTTTGGTTTAAAAGAGAAACAGTTTCCTCTTTAGGAAGGGAACACACACATTCTACAGACCACAATGTGTCAATCCAGACTGATCCTTCCCATCTTCCCAGTGCTGAGTGCTCTCCATAAATCTGTCAATCTGGGCAATCAAAAAGTGACCATTTGTTTGTTAATATTTTGACAATTTGCAATAGTAATTTGCCAAATCATATATTTTTTTAAGACAGTTTCAGTAGAAGTTGCTGGACAGGTTCAGCCCCTGCAGACACACACACACACACACACACAAGCACTCGCTGCCCTACCTGTACGAGACTTGTTTCCTGATGGCCAGATGCAAGAACTGGTTCTCCATGTCCCGGGCGGACGGCTCTCCGTGGCCGGCGACAGCCAACAGCAGACCGAGAGCCGGGCCGGAATCCTTCACATCATCCACCGCCAGGAAAACTTCCTCCTCTTCCGTCAGCTCCCCCAGCCCGGGGAAATCAGCAGCAGCTTCGGCGCCGACCGCACCGGCACCGACCTGAGCGGCTTCGGCCATCGCCCGCTAGACGGAGGGCAGGGGGTGGAGAGAGGGAGGAGAGAGCTCGGACTCAGCCCGGTCCCCACACGGGACAGGACAGGAGGCTCCGGCACTGTCACTCCCTCTCGGAGAAAGCAGAGCCTTCAGCCCTGAAACAAGAACAGAACACGACCAATAAAAATATAACACAGAGCAAGTGAGAGGAGGAGCGGTGAGGGGTGAGGGTGACAGCTGAGGGGAGAAAGAGGGAGGGGTGGAGGAGGAGGGACAGGAGCGAGGGGCTGGGAGATCCATACATTAATAACTAATATACTGGGGGGAGGAGGGACAGGAGCGAGGGGCTGGGAGATCCATACATTAATATCTGATATACTGGGAGGAGGAGGGACAGGAGCGAGGGGCTGGGAGATCCATACATTAATAACTAATATACTGGGGGGAGGAGGGACAGGAGCGAATGGCTGGGAGATCCATACATTAATATCTGATATACTGGGGGGAGGAGGGACAGGAGCGAGGGGCTGGGAGATCCATACATTAATAACTAATATACTGGGGGGAGGAGGGACAGGAGCGAGGGGCTGGGAGATCCATACATTAATAACTAATATACTGGGGGGAGGAGGGACAGGAGCGAGGGGCTGGGAGATCCATACATTAATAACTAATATACTGGGGGGAGGAGGGACAGGAGCGAGGGGCTGGGAGATCCATACATTAATAACTAATATACTGGGGGGAGGAGAGACAGGAGCGAGGGGCTGGGAGATCCATACATTAATATCTAATATACTGGGGGGAGGAGAGACAGGAGCGAGGGGCTGGGAGATCCATACATTAATAACTAATATACTGGGGGAGGAGGGACAGGAGCGAGGGGCTGGGAGATCCATACATTAATAACTAATATACTGGGGGGAGGAGAGACAGGAGCGAGGGGCTGGGAGATCCATACATTAATAACTAATATACTGGGGGGAGGAGAGACAGGAGCGAGGGGCTGGGAGATCCATACATTAATAACTAATATACTGGGGGGGGGAGAGACAGGAGCGAGGGGCTGGGAGATCCATACATTAATAACTAATATACTGGGGGAGGAGGGACAGGAGCGAGGGGCTGGGAGATCCATACATTAATAACTAATATACTGGGGGAGGAGGGACAGGAGCGAGGGGCTGGGAGATCCATACATTAATAACTAATATACTGGGGGAGGAGGGACAGGAGCGAGGGGCTGGGAGATCCATACATTAATAACTAATATACTGGGGGGAGGAGGGACAGGAGCGAGGGGCTGGGAGATCCATACAATAATAACTAATATACTGGGGGGAGGAGGGACAGGAGCGAATGGCTGGGAGATCCATACATTAATAACTAATATACTGGGGGAGGAGGGACAGGAGCGAGGGGCTGGGAGATCCATACATTAATAACTAATATACTGGGGGGAGAGACAGGAGCGAGGGGCTGGGAGATCCATACATTAATAACTAATATACTGGGGGAGGAGGGACAGGAGCGAGGGGCTGGGAGATCCATACATTAATATCTGATATACTGGGGGGAGGAGGGACAGGAGCGAGGGGCTGGGAGATCCATACATTAATAACTAATATACTGGGGGGAGGAGGGACAGGAGCGAGGGGCTGGGAGATCCATACATTAATATCTGATATACTGGGGGGAGGAGGGACAGGAGCGAGGGGCTGGGAGATCCATACATTAATAACTAATATACTGGGGGAGGAGGGACAGGAGCGAGTGGCTGGGAGATCCATACATTAATAACTAATATACTGGGGGAGGAGGGACAGGAGCGAGGGGCTGGGAGATCCATACATTAATAACTAATATACTGGGGGGAGGAGGGACAGGAGCGAATGGCTGGGAGATCCATACATTAATAACTGATATACTGGGGGGAGGAGGGACAGGAGCGAATGGCTGGGAGATCCATACATTAATAACTAATATACTGGGGGAGGAGGGACAGGAGCGAGGGGCTGGGAGATCCATACATTAATAACTAATATACTGGGGGAGGAGGGACAGGAGCGAGGGGCTGGGAGATCCATACATTAATAACTAATATACTGGGGGGAGGAGGGACAGGAGCAAGGGGCTGGGAGATCCATACATTAATAACTAATATACTGGGGGGAGGAGGGACAGGAGCGAGGGGCTGGGAGATCCATACATTAATAACTAATATACTGGGGGGAGGAGGGACAGGAGCGAGGGGCTGGGAGATCCATACATTAATAACTGATATACTGGGGGGAGGAGGGACAGGAGCGAGGGGCTGGGAGATCCATACATTAATAACTAATATACTGGGGGGAGGAGGGACAGGAGCGAGGGGCTGGGAGATCCATACATTAATAACTAATATACTGGGGGAGGAGGGACAGGAGCGAGGGGCTGGGAGATCCATACATTAATAACTAATATACTGGGGGGAGGAGGAGGGACAGGAGCGAGGGGCTGGGAGATCCATACATTAATAACTAATATACTGGGGGGAGGAGAAACAGGAGCGAGGGGCTGGGAGATCCATACATTAATAACTAATATACTGGGGGGAGGAGGGACAGGAGCGAGGGGCTGGGAGATCCATACATTAATAACTAATATACTGGGGGGGGGAGAGACAGGAGCGAGGGGCTGGGAGATCCATACATTAATAACTAATATACTGGGGGGAGAGACAGGAGCGAGGGGCTGGGAGATCCATACATTAATAACTAATATACTGGGGGAAGGAGGGACAGGAGCGAGGGGCTGGGAGATCCATACATTAATAACTAATATACTGGGGGGAGGAGGGACAGGAGCGAGGGGCTGGGAGATCCATACATTAATAACTGATATACTGGGGGGAGGAGGGACAGGAGCGAGGGGCTGGGAGATCCATACATTAATAACTAATATACTGGGGGGAGGAGAGACAGGAGCGAGGGGCTGGGAGATCCATACATTAATAACTAATATACTGGGGGGAGGAGAGACAGGAGCGAGGGACTGGGAGATCCATACATTAATAACTAATATACTGGGGGGAGGAGGGACAGGAGCGAGGGGCTGGGAGATCCATACATTAATAACTAATATACTGGGGGGAGGAGAAACAGGAGCGAGGGGCTGGGAGATCCATACATTAATAACTAATATACTGGGGGGAGGAGAGACAGGAGCGAGGGGCTGGGAGATCCATACATTAATAACTAATATACTGGGGGGAGGAGGGACAGGAGCGAATGGCTGGGAGATCCATACATTAATAACTAATATACTGGGGGGAGGAGAAACAGGAGCGAGTGGCTGGGAGATCCATACATTAATAACTAATATACTGGGGGGAGGAGAAACAGGAGCGAGGGGCTGGGAGATCCATACATTAATAACTAATATACTGGGGGAGGAGGGACAGGAGCGAGGGGCTGGGAGATCCATACATTAATAACTAATATACTGGGGGAGGAGGGACAGGAGCGAGGGGCTGGGAGATCCATACATTAATAACTAATATACTGGGGGGAGGAGAGACAGGAGCGAGCGGCTGGGAGATCCGTACATTAATAACTAATATACTGAGGGAGGAGGAAGAAAAGTAAAATCGAGAGAGGGAGAGGGAAAAATGATCAGATCCCTGGAGCGCGTGACCAGACGGCTTGTCAAGTCGCGCGCACAGCCCCTCTGTCTAGACTACCCGTCTACGGGTGCCGGATTTGGCGGACACTCATGGCCAGGCTGGTGGATGGCTGGTCTTCGCAGCTCTTCAGCTCCCCGTCCTCTTGTCTCCCAGTATTTTTCCCTCTCAATGCCGGCCCGTTGCATCTAAAGTCAGAAAAATGCAAGGAATGCAATCTCTACTCTCCATTTGGGATATCGTTGAACATTTTAATTGTGAGTCACTCAAAATGCAATCATCTATCTATCTATCTATATATATAAATTTATATTTATAAATTACACCAGTACAGTTACCAACTTTGTGTGAGTTGTGGATTCTTGTAGTTGACTGAGTTTAAACAACGTGCTTTTTTTCTGAGCTGGGAACTATAATAAGGGCAAACGGGTCAGGCATCAGCTATAATGACCAGCTGCAAAAAGAGCAGCCCAGACACAGCTGGAAGGGTTAAACGATCAGTAAAACAAATGACGGCAATAACTGCGGGAAGAATCCGCGTGCAAAGTAATTCCAACATTACAACAGTGACTACACTTTAAAAAGTACTTACGAAGACAGGAAGAGAGACAGGCAGGAAAAGACCCTCTGGTCCATCCAGCCCGTCCCACGCAATTGTGATACTTCGTGCATCGCGATATATACACACCCCAACGCTCCCGAAAGTCATGTGATCTCCTGGGTGAGCAGAAAAAATGGATAAAAACCCAGGCCAATTTTAGGCGCGGGGGGGGAAATCCGGGAAATTCCTCTCTGATGCCTTAGATGATCGAAATTAATCCAGGAGATCACTCTGGCCCTGATAATTCTATGCATTACATTACCTCCTTTTGTCGGAGGTGATCTCTGCTCCAGCCAGAAATAGATCCAGCTCTCACTTGAAGGAATCTGGTGAATCTGTGTCCACCGCACGTGCCGGCAGCCTGTCCGTGAGGTTCACAGGGTTGTAAAGTGCTTTGGGACGTCCTGAGGTTGTGAGAGGCGCTATGTAAATGCAAGTTATTTTTTTTTGCTCCCTTCTCATCAGTGGAAAAATCGTGACATTATAATTTAGTTACATTCTAGGAATGAAAGTTTTCACAAATTTAATAAACTCATACGCTGGGAGTTAAATGGCTTTGTTCACTCAGGCCTTACTGACTCACTGGATCAAGGTATAGAAAAATCCACCTTGGGCGGCAGTATAAACCGGGCGATATCGCATGGGTCGCCCATTATACACCCCGCCCGACATACGCCTCGTCCAATCTTGCCCCACCCGTTACACACCCTGCCAGTTATACACCCTGCCCGATATATGCCCCGCCCGTTATACGCCCTACCTGATATACGCCCTGCCCGTTATACACCCTGTCTGATATATGCCCCGCCCATTATACGCCCTACCTGATATACGCCCTGCCCATTATACACTCCGCCCGTTAAACACCAACCCGTTATACACCCCGCCCGTTATACACCCTGCCCGATATAAGCCCCGCCCGTTACACACCCTGCCCGATATAAGCCCCGCCCGTTATACACCCTGCCCGATATAAGCCCCGCCCGTTACACACCCTGCCCGATATAAGCCCCACCCATTATACACCCTGCCTGATATAAGCCCCGCCCGTTATACACCCTGCCCGATATAAGCCCCACCCATTATACACCCTGCCCGATATAAGCCCCACCCATTATACACCCTGCCTGATATAAGCCCCGCCCGTTATGCACCCAGCCCGTTATACATTCCGCCCTGCTCATTATACACCCGCCTGTTATGCCCCCGCCCGTTATGTACCCAGCCTGTTATACACCCTGCCCATTATACACCCCACCTGATATATGCCCTGCCCATTATACACCCTGCCCGTTAGACAGCCCGCCCGTTACAAACCACACCCATTACACACCCCGCCCGTTACACACCCTGCCCATTATACACACCGCCCGTTACACATCCTGCCCATTATACACCCTGCCCGTTACACATCCCTTCCATTTTACACCCTGCCCATTATATGCCCCACCCATTATACGCCCCGCCTGTTTTATACCCTGCTTGATATATGCCCCGCCCATTAGACACCCCGCCCGTTGTACACCCCGCCCATTATACACTCCGCCCATTATACACCCCGCCCGTTATACATCCTGCCCGATATACACCCTGCCCGTTATACACTCCGCCCGTTATACACCCTGCCCGACATAAGCCCCACCTGTTATACACCCTGTCTGATATATGCCCCGCCCGTTATACACCCTGTCTGATATATGCCCCGCCCATTATACACCCTGTCTGATATATGCCCCGCCCGTTATACACCCCGCCCATTATACACTCCGCCCGTTAAACACCAACCCGTTATACACCCCGCCCGTTATACACCCTGCCCGATATAAGCCCCGCCTGTTATACTCCCTGCCCGATATAAGCCCCCCCCCCGTTATACACCCTGCTCGATATAAGCCCCGCCCGTTATACTCCCTGCCCGATATAAGCCCCCCCCCCGTTATACACCCTGCTCGATATAAGCCCCGCCCGTTATACTCCCTGCCGATATAAGCCCCGCCCGTTATACACCCTGCCCGATATAAGCCCCGCCCGTTATACACCCTGCCCGATATAAGCCCCGCCCGTTATACTCCCTGCCCGATATAAGCCCCGCCCGTTATACACCCTGCCCGATATAAGCCCCACCGTTATACACCCTGCCCGATAAATGCCCTGCCCGTTATACATCCCGCCCGTTATACACCCTGCCTGATATATGCCCCGCCCATTATACACCCCGCCCATTATACACCCTGCCTGATATATGCCCCACCCGTTATACACCCCTCCCATTATACACCCCGCCCATTATACACCCTGCCTGATATATGCCCTGCCCATTATACACCCCGGCCGTTATACACCCTGCCTGATATACACCCCTTCCATTATACACCCGACCCATTATACACCCCACCCATTATACACCCCGCCCATTATACACCCCGCCCGTTATACACCCCGCCCATTATACACCCTGCCTGATATATGCCCTGCCCATTATACACCCCGGCCGTTATACACCCTGCCTGATATATGCCTCACCCGTTATACACCCCTCCCATTATACACCCCGCCTGTTATACACCCTGCCTGATATATGCCCCGCCCATTATACACCCCGCCCATTATACACCCTGCCTGATATATGCCCCGCCCGTTATACACCCCTCCCATTATACACCCCACCCATTATACACCCCGCCCATTATACTTCCCTCCCGATATACAGTTTCACTGAAGTCAAGTTAATTTGTCCCACTATCGTTTTTGCACAGTGGGAATTCTGCAGTCTGTGAGTGGAGGGGTCGAGATTGTTGCACCCTCCTGCGTACGCCTTACCTATCTCTGCCCTGTGTCAGATCAAACGCATTATCCAGGGAAACTGAGAGGGGCAAGAACTGAGGTCAAGAGCCTGCAGTTCCAAAACCACGTTTGTGCATTGATGGTGAAGCTTGCACACACAGAGCTGAGGTTTATTTGTGTAATTATGCACGAGGACAGCAAATGGGAGGGGAGTTACACAATTAGTGTAATAATGGTATGTATCATCTGTCAGAAGTGTAAAGCATTGTTTGGATATTTGCATTGACAGTTTGGTTCAGCGGGTAGCACTCTCTGTTATTGGTTCAAGTCCCACATTAGGATTGGAGTGCATAATCTAGACCGAGACTGCATATTGGTACCTGCGGTGGGGGAGGCTGTTAATTTTGACTTTATGAAGTAGTGTTAAATGGGCACTAGTGAATTGCTGCCCGTTTTAACTCATGACTTTTACTTCCATTGATTTCAAAATGGGCTGCCGACTCGCTGTCGCCCGTTTTACACTATCGCACAGTCAAAATTACCCCCAGGGAGTGCTGCATTGCTGAAGGTTTGCCTACAAAACAACAACCACTGCAATTCATTGCATGTGCTGAGAACTGTGCTATATATATTCAAATTTTCTTTTACAGTACACACGAATGTTTGTATAATTCAACTGACCGTATTCATGTGATTATTCATGACTAGATATGCACAGTGAGATTAAACAAATGCAATGTTTGCAATTATGCTCTGGGGTTTGCAAATAGTGCACAAGGTGGGAATGTTTGATTAATTATGCACAGTACACATACAGTGCAGGAAGGGGCAGAAATGTTTTTACCCAGGAGGGTCGTGAGGCTGGAGAATGCACTGCCAGAGTTAGTAAATGAAGCAGAGACCATATCAGACCAATTTAAGAATAGGAACATAGGAACAGGAGTAGGCCATTCAGCCCCTCGAGCCTGTTCCGTCATTCGATTAGATCATGGCTTATCTGTGCCTCAACTCCATTTACCCTCCTTGGTTCCATATAGTTACCCTCAATCTAGTGTACAGTGAAGGAGATAGACTTGCATTTACACCAGTGCTTTATTACGTTCATCAGCAGTAAGCAAAAATGGCACCCATTTTGTGCACTGTGAGTTCTCACAAGCACCGATGACACGAATGACCGGTGAATCTGTTTGGTTGATGGCTAAGAGAGAAATGTTGGCCAGGACACCAAGTATGCCACCTGAGCCAGGATCAGCGTGTGCTCAATTCAATTCAACAACACAACAGGGATTTGTTTGCTAATTGCTTGAGCAATGCTTGAGTTGGTAACATTCTTACCTCTAAGTTAGAAAGTTGTGGGTTCAAGCCCCACACCAGGACTTGAGCACATAATCTGGGCTGACATTCTGAGACACCATCTGCCGATTAAGGTGGGGTGTAAAAGATGCCATGACACTATTTGAAGGACAGGGTGTCCTAGCCAACATTCCTCCCTCAACCAAAAACACATTAACTGGTCATTTATCATTTGTGGAATCTTGCTATGTGCAAATGGGCTGACACTTTATCCTCCACAACACCAGTGGATGTATTTCAAAAAGTAATTCATTGGATGTGAAGTACTTTGAGACATCCCGAGGATATGATAAAAGCTATATAAGTGCAAGCTCGTTCTTTCAAGTGTGTACACTTTAAGAGGGGAATTATGTAGGAGGCCTACATGGAATGTGGCAGGGTGCCTGTGAATTTATAGGTGAGCATGTGTGTACAGTGGAACAGGCATTTGTCATTATACCTGAGTAGTTGTGTATTATACACATTAATACAGTTGTATTCATGTACAGTTAGTATAGCATAACAGAATATTTATACACTTGTATATCGATGAGCAGATGCATGCAGTGTATGGGGAAGGGGATGTCACTACCTCTCTACCATCTGCATTGACTCCAGCTGGTAGATCCACCACTGCAAGTCTTCTGTCAGTCATCTCAGGGCCCCAGCTGTCACCCTGGCAACCATGCACACAAACTGCAGCCAGACTTTCCCTTCCTCCTCACGTCTATTCATCACGAATGTCAGTCGAATCCTTTTGTGTATCCCCCTCCCATCGCTTTGTGTTATAGGAGGGACATCCGATCTTGGAGGTTGAAAGCGAACACATCAACTGGGGGGGGGGCGGGGGGGAAGACTGTCCCCTCATTCGGAGACTAATTTACCTGTTATTAGTATCGGGGGAAATTACAACAAATTGTGATTTTAGCAGCTTTCCTAATTTCAGTTACTGTGCAAAAACGTAGCTTTTACAAATAATTGACTATCTCAGTAATTACTAGGGCAAAATACACCACAGTTTTTTTTTATTAGCGATAGCTTGAAAAGAGCATTCATGACAATAATCAACACTAGTTAATTATTCCAACTAGTTGTAAAAAAAGCATCCACTATGAAAGTGGTCGAATTGTTTGGGAGAGGTATTTTACTCCACTAGCTGATCTCCCGTGGTGTTGATTATGATAAATTGGAGGATACTCTATTTATAAGGACGGGAGCATTACATCGTGCAATGCACAATAGCACCAGTTATTCGCAGGGTCACAAAATCCCAGGACACATCCATGTCAGCCATGGCCCAGTTGGTAGCACTCTCGCCTCTAAGTTTGAAGGTTTTGTGGGTTCAAGCCCCACTCCAGAGACTTGAGCACAAAATCTAGGCTGACACTTCAGAGCAGTGTCAGGGAGTGCCGCACCGTCAGAGGTGCTGTCTTTCAGATGAGATGTTAAACCGAGACCCTGTCTGCCAACTCAGGTGGATGTAAAAGATCCCATGGCATTATTTAAAGAGCAGGTGGAATTCTCCCCATTGGCCTGGCCCATGTTTATTCCTCAACCAAATCCAGATTATTTGGCCATTATCACCCATTGCTTGTGGGACCTTGCTGTGCACAAATTGGATGCCGCGTTTCCTACATTACAACAGTGATTACACGTCAAAAGTACTTCATTGGCTGTAAAGTGCTTTGGGACGTCCTGAGGTCATGCAAGGCACTAAATAAATGCAAGTTCTTTCTTTATGTAACAAATACAGCACCACAGGGTTCAAGCAGAGCCAAAGAGTCCTGGGATTTCCAGGGTCGGCCATCATTATCCAAAGCGATTTCCCCACCCGCATTAGGCTTAGTGCCGGGAGTTCACTGAAGGGGTAAGGTGGAAAATTGTATGCCGCAGCAGCACTTTAAGGGCTGCTGGGGAAGTTGAAGGGATGTTGCCATTCAAAAGCTGTGAATATTTTGACGATCTATTTGGTGGGAAAATAAATGTGGAGGCAGGAAACTGAGTCTAGTGATCAAGTAATGGAATGGCGAAACATCTGAATTCCCCCTCACTCACCCCCGCCCCCGGTTGATGGCTGCCTGAGGTGGGAGTGAGGAAGGTTGCCTGTTTGGCAATCTGGGACACAACAACAACTTACATTTATATTACAGCTTTAATGTGGTAAAACATCCCTAGGTGCTTCACAAGAGCATAATCAGATAACATTTGACACCAAGTCACATAAGGAGATATTAGGACAGGTGACCAAAAATTTCGTCAAAGTGGTAGGTTTTAAGGAGTGTCTTAAAGGAGGAGAGAGAGGTGGAGAGGCAGAGTGGTCTAGGGAGGGAATTCCAGAGCTTAAGGCCTAGATGGCTGAAGGCAGGGCCGCCAATGGTGGGGCGACTAAAACCGGAGATGCCCCCGGAGATGATGGCCTGGACTGTCACTGGCAGCAGCAGCTCTATGCTGTAGGTTTGAAATGGCACAGCCCTGCACCTGTCTCCGTGCTGATTCGCAGCCTGGAGGTTATTCACTTCAACGCTTTTGCCGGCATTCTGGTGCCTTAAGAGCTTATGGAGCGAAATTGCACAATCGTTCCAGACACAACATACAGCCAGATGGAAAATCCTAGTTCGAAAGAATTCAGTGCAAGACATGCCTAAGGCCTGTTCAAGGAATTTTCTGATCTGGAGCAGCTGAGCACAAAATGTACTCCAATGTATTATTCTGTTATTAAGGCGCGGCTCTACTAAATTGCCTGTCCTTTCAAGGCCACAAAGTTTAATTGCTCAAAGTAGACACAGCCTGAGGTCAATCAGAGGTTAATTGATGCTTGGTGAAGGAGGTTTGCAGATTGGAACATGCTGGCAAATTTCTAGTTCAGGAAAATAAAACAGAACAAAATTACTGCCTTTCTCGCTCTTTATATATTTTGGGGTGTAACATCTGAAGTGTGACAGACATTCGTAGGTGGTCGGTAATACCATAATAGGTTGCAGCAACTAAATAACTCTCGTAGTTATTAACATACGAACAGCTGATTGAAGCTACTTGAGGACCTGACTTTGCCTGAAATCAGTGGAGCTTTTAAATCGGTAAGTACTGAACTGCACAAAATAACCAGCACGCTTAATATGTTCCAAGCAACGCTTTTCTAATTGATGCCTATGGAATAGCAAATGGTTAGCACTGATATAGGCGGTTGTCCGTGATAAATGCAGACGGTGTAAGTCATGGGGACTGCACCTGAAGTGCAGATTTCTCTGTGGATCCACTGGAGCCTAAAAGCAGTATTGGTTCATCCATCTCAGTTAAACAGCAAATTTATTAAAGCAATATATCACATGAGTGGCTCAAGGTTAAAATACCGCGGGTCTCATTGATACTGAAAGACATAGGGCTCACGGGTTTAATATTTGTAATGTTATTTATCTAATGCTTTACAAAACTTGCTTAAGATGTGAGCAAATTTGTTCTTTACCCTAAAAGCTCTTATTTTCAGTTATTTATATTCTAACTTTTTCTGTCGCATTTGCTTTCATAACAATAGCGACTGCGTTTCAAAAGTAACTCATTGGCTGTAAAGCACGTTGGGACGTCCTGAGGACCTGAAAGACACGATATAAATGCAAGTTCTCTCTTTTTTTTCTTTCCTTCTTTCTTTCAGTCATGCCTCATACTGGGTACAGAAGCACAGTGGTTATGTTACTAGACTGGTAATCCAGAGTTATAAGTTCAAATCCTGCCACGGCAGCTGAGGAATTTAAATTCAATTAAATAAAATCTATAATGGTGGCCATGAAACCACTGGACTGTTGTTAAAAACCCATCTGGTTCACTAATGTCCTTACCTGGTCTGGTCTATATATGACTCCAGACCCACAGCACTGTGGTTGACTCTTAATCGCCCTCTGAAATGGCCCAGCAAGCCACTCTCGCTACAAAAAGTCCTAATAAGAATAAAACCAGACGGACCACTAGGCACCAGACATGACAAAGGCAAACCAAGCCCAGTTGCCCTGCAAAGTCCTCCTCACTAACATCTGGGGACTTGTGCCAAAATTGGGAGAGCTGTCCCACAGACTAGTCAAGCTACAGCCTGACATAGCCATACTCACAGAATCATACCTTTCAGCCAACGTCCCAGACTCTTCCATCACCATCCCTGGGTATGTCCTGTCCCACCGGCAGGACAGACCCACCAGAGGTGGCGGTACAGTGATATACAATTAGGAGGGAGTGGCCCTGGGAGTCCTCAACATTGACTCCGGACCCCATGAACTCTCATTGCATCAGGTCAAATATGGGCAAGGAAACCTCCTGCTGATTACCACCTACTGCCCTCCCTCAGCTGATGAATCAGTCCTCTTCCATGTTGAGCACCACTTGGAGGAAGCACTGAGGGTAGCAAGGGCACAGAATGTGCTCTGGGTGGGGGACATGTCCATCACCAACAGTGGCTCGGTAGCACCGCTACTGGCCGAGTCCTGAAGGACATAGCTGCCAGACTGGGCCTGCGGCAGGTGGTGAGCGAACCAACACAAGGGAAAAACATGCTTACCCTCACCAATCTACCTGTCGCAGATGCATCTGTCCATGACAGTATTGGTAGGAGTGACCACCACACAGTCCTCGTGGAGACAAAGTCCCGTCTTCGCACTGAGGACACCATCCAACGTGTTGTGTGGCACTACCACCGTGCTAAATAGGATAGATTCAGAACAGATCTAGCAGCTCAAAACTGGGCATCCATGAGGCGCTGTGGGCCATCAACAGCAGCAGAATTGTATCCCAGCACAATCTGTAACCTCATGGCCCAGCATATTCCTCACTCTACCATTACCAACAAGCCAGGGGATCAACCCTGGTTCAAAGAGGAATGTAGAAGAGCATGCCAGGAGCAGCACCAGGCGTACCTAAAAATGAGGTGCCAACCTGGTGAAGCTATAACTCAGGACTACATCCATGCTAAACAGTGGAAGCAACAAGCTATAAACAGAGCTAAACGATTCCACAACCAACGGATCAGATCAAAGCTCTGCAGTCCTGCCACATCCAGTCATGAATGGTGGCGGACAATTAAACAACTAACGGGAGGAGGAGGGTCTGTAAACATCCCCATCCTCAATGATGGCAGAGTCCAGCATGTGAGTGCAAAAGACAAGGCTGAAACATTTGCAACCATCTTCAGCCAGAAGTGCAGAGTGGATGATTCATCTCGGCCTCCTCCCGATATCCCCACCATCACAGAAGCCGGTCTTCAGCCAATTCGATTCATTCCACGTGATATCAAGAAACAGCTGAGTGCACTGATACAGCAAAGGCTATGGGCCCCGACAACATCCCGGCTGCAGTGCTGAAGACTTGTGCCCCAGAACTAGCTGCGCCTCTAAGCAAGCTGTTCCAGTACAGCTACAACACAGGCATCTACCCGACAATGTGGAAAATTGCCCAGGTATGTC
This sequence comes from Heptranchias perlo, assembly GCF_035084215.1. Lineage (NCBI taxonomy): Eukaryota > Metazoa > Chordata > Chondrichthyes > Hexanchiformes > Hexanchidae > Heptranchias > Heptranchias perlo. The sequence continues at coordinate 13,270,506 of NC_090336.1, read as the reverse complement.
CTGTCCACAAAAAGCAGGACAAATCCAATCCGGCCAATTACTGCCCCATCAGTCTACTCTCAATCATCAGCAAAGTGATGGGAGGTGTCGTCGACAGTGCTATCAAGCGGCACTTACTCACCAATAACCTGCTCACCGATGCTCAGTTTGGGTTCCGCCAGGACCACTCAGCTCCAGACCTCATTACAGCCTTGGTCCAAACATGGACACAACAGCTGAATTCCAGAGGTGAGGTGAGAGTGACTGCCCTTGACATCAAGGCAGCATTTGACCGAGTGTGGCACCAAGGAGCCCTAGTAAAATTGAAGTCAATGGGAATCAGGGGGAAAACTCTCCAGTGGCTGGAGTCATACCTAGCACAGAGGAAGATGGTAGTGGTTGTTCGAGGCCAATCATCTCAGCCCCAGGACATTGCTGCAGGAGTTCCTCAGGGCAGTGTCCGAGGCTCAACTGTCTCCAGTTGTGTCATCAATGGCCTTCCCTCCATCATAAGGTCAGAAATGGGGATGTTCGCTGATGATTGCACAGTGTTCAGTTCCATTCGCAACCCCTCAGATAATGAAGCAGTCCGTGCCCGCATGCAGCAAGACCTGGACAACATCCAGGCTTGGGCTGATAAGTGGCAAGTAACATTCGCACCAGACAAGTGCCAGGAAATGACCATCTCCAACAAGAGAGAGTCTATCCACCTCCCCTTGACATTCAACGGCATTACCATCACCGAATCCCCCACCATCAACATCCTGGGGGTCACCATTGAGCAGAAACTTAACTGGACCAACCATATAAATACTGTGGCTACGAGAGCAGTCAGAGGCTGTGTATTCTGCGGCGAGTGACTCACCTCCTGACTCCCCAAAGTCTTTCCACCATCTACAAGGCACAAGTCAGGAGTGTGATGGAATACTCTCCACTTGCCTGGATGAGTGCAGCTCCAACAACACTCAAGAAGCTCGACACCATCCAGGACAAAGCAGCGCGCTTGATTGGCACCCCATCCACCACCCTAAACATTCACTCCCTTCACCACCGGCGCACTGTGGCTGCAGTGTGTACCATCCACAGGATGCACTGCAGCAACTCGCCAAGGCTTCTTCGACAGCACCTCCCAAACCCACGACCTCTACCACCTGGAAGGACAAGGGCAACAGGTAAATGGGAACAACACCACCTGCATGTTCTCCTCCAAGTCACACACCATTCTGACTTGGAAATATATCGCCGTTCCTTCATCGTCGCTGGGTCAAAATCCTGGAACTCCCTTCCTAACAGCACTGTGGGAGAACCTTCACCACACGGACTGCAACGGTTCAAGGGCAATTAGGGATGGGCAATAAATGCTGGCCTTGCCAGCGATGCCCACATCCCTTGAACGAATAATAAAAGAAGAGTGAGCCTTTGGCTTAATGGTGACATTCCCACCTCTGAATCAGAAGGTGCAGGTTTCAAATCCCGCTCCGGATAATCCTGCTGAATGGAGCTCTGGCTCTGAATTCTGTGTTGATATCCAGCGGGGATACTCACATTTGGTGGATGTGGGTGCCCCCTACCCTCTCTCCTTACCATATGGGCTGTGGGAGCCCATAAAGCTCTCCTGGCGTGTAGAACTAATCACCCTATCGGCTGAGTAAAGATAGTTACAACCATGGAAGTTGTGTTCATGTCACAGACTAATCAGTCTGTGAATCCTTCCACTACTTTGCTCTATTCTCTGGGGGAAGAGTGTGAAGGTATGAATTTATAATGTCTCATCGTTACTATTTGTATATTTTTGCCCTAGTTCGTAGTACAGTCTGGGTATTTTAGTTCCACAGAAGCAGGGTGAAAACTCATGTTACACTAGCCTCAGACTCCAGAGCGACAGACCTACCTGAGGGGAGACTCTTGCAGACATTTCTATCATTAACCAAATTTATGGGTCAGTTTAGTGATTTTTTTCGGAAATGTGTAATTTATTTTGGTGCTTGTTACACTACAAGTGTTGTTTATTGCTCTATTCCCACACCTCAACGAAGAAAGAAATTGACAGACTGAAACTGGAGAACTTATTGGAACAATTTTATTGTTTCCCTTTTTTAATGGTATCGGTCTCTGATTTCTAATTTCTGATTCATAGTTTTTAAACTTCACAATTGGTATTTTCATTCCCATTTAGTAACATTGATTTCTCTGGTGCGTATCTTTTTCGTTCTGATTTCTCACTGTTCTATGAATACATCACTTCCATTGATGAACTGCAAATGTGTTACTGTAAGTTCGTATGTGTACAGCATGGTACCTAAGCGTGATGGACAACAGAGAATGAAACAGCTGTACCATTTCTAATATATTGCTAGCAGTTCTCCTGTGGCATTGTATATGGTGATTCAGAGGTTATGTTGTTCCAGGGAGTGGGGCTGCTCTGATGTGAAAGTGGAAGACTGCTACACATCTCCAGTGAAAGAAATTGAAAATAAATTTATAAGAGATCTGCCCAGATACAAGGATTTTTTGATTGACTTCTGGAAAATACATAACATAATGTTTTCCTCCCCACTGCAGGAGAAGCAATAAGTGACTGCTGTCGTTACGTATAGAAATCTATTTAAATGAACAATCATTTTGCAGTTTTTGATATAAACAGACAGCAGCTGTAACCATTTAGAATACATCAAAAAATATAAATGCCTGGAGTTTTTTTTTAATATTCACTCTCAAGATGTGGGCGTTGCTGACGTTTATTGCCCATCCCTAGTTCCGCTTGAGAAGGTGGTGGTGGGCCTTCATCTTGAACCACTGCAGTCCGTGTGGTGAAGGTTCTCACACAGTGCTGTTAGGTAGGGACGATGAAGGAACGGCGATAAATGTCCAAGTCTGGATGGTGTGTGACTTGGAGGGGAACGTGCAGGTGGTGTTGTTCCCATAAAGCTGCTGCCCTTGTCCTTCTAGGTGGTGGAGGTCGTGGGTTTGGGAGGTGTTGTTGAAGAAGCCATCGTGAGTTGCTGCAGTGCATTCTGTAGATAGGACATACCGCAGCTCATTGAGGTGGCTCTCCCGACTGTCTACCATCATTTCTGTTTACGTCGTTTCTGTGGGGTTTCCACTGATCTAATGGCAGAACCCTGTGGAATTTCTACCCCAAATATTCCATTTTGAAATTTGTTTTATTTGCAGCCAACTACTCCAAGTTGGGCCTCAAACTCATGGTGCACGAATGGGCCTGCCCCACATTCGTAACACATCATAGGCAACTCATCCAGTAAGAAAAAGCATTTTATACAGAGTTTGGTTTTTTTATGTTATAAATGTTTTAACCTGTAAGGTTTCAGATGGGGGGGGGAATGCAAGTTACTGGCTCAAACCCAAACTTTAGGAATTTTCTGCAGTGTTTGAATAGTTCAGATTCTCCTTTCTTCTTTTTTTTTATTCGTTCATGGGATGTGGGCGTCACTGGCGAGGCCGGCATTTATTGCCATCCCTAATTGCCCTTGAGAAGGTGGTGGTGAGCCGCCGCCTTGAACTGCTGCAGTCCGTCTGGTGAATGTTCTCCCACAGTGCTGTTAGGAAGGGAGTTCCAGGATTTTGACCCAGTGACGATGAAGGAACGGCGATATATTTCCAAGTCGGGACGGTGTGTGACTTGGAGGGGAACGTGCAGGTCATGTTGTTCCCATGTGCCTGCTGCCCTTGTCCTTCTAGGTCGTAGAGGTCGCGGGTTTGGGAAGTGCTGTCGAAGAGGCCTTGGCGAGTTGCTGCAGTGCATCCTGTGGATGGTACACACTGCAGCCACAGTGCGCCGGTGGTGAAGGGAGTGAATGTTTAGGGTGGTGGATGGGGTGCCAATCAAGCGGGCTGCTTTGTCCTGGATGGTGTCGAGCTTCTTGAGTGTTGTTGGAGCTGCACTCATCCAGGCAAGTGGAGAGTATTCCATCACACTCCTGACTTGTGCCTTGTAGATGGTGGAAAGGCTTTGGGGAGTCAGGAGGTGAGTCACTCGCTGCAGAATACCCAGCCTCTGACCTGCTCTTGTGGCAACAGTATTAACATGGCTGGTCCAGTTAAGTTTCTGGTCAATGGTGACCCCCAGGATGTTTATGGTGGGGGATTCGGCGATGGTAATACCATTGAATGTCAAGGGGAGGTGGTTAGACCCTCTCTTGTTGGAGATGGTCATTGCCTGGCACTTGTCTGGCGTGAATGTTACTTGCCTCTTATCAGCCCAAGCCTGGATGTTGTCCTGGTCTTGTTGCATGTGGGCTCGGACTGCTTCATTATCTGAGGGGTTGCGAATGGAACTGAACACTGTGCAATCATCAGCAAGCATCCGCATTTCTGACCTTATGATGGAGGGAAGGTCATTGATGAAGCAGCTGAAGATGGTTGGGCCTAGGACACTGCCCTGAGGAACTCCTGCTGCAATGCCCTGGGGCTGAGATGATTGGTCTCCAATAACCACTACCATCTTCCTTTGTGCTAGGTATGACTCCAGCCACTGGAGAGTTTTCCCCCTGATTCCCATTGACTTCAATTTTACTAGGGCTCCTTGGTGCCACACTCGGTCAAATGCTGCCTTGATGTCAAGGGCAGTCACTCTCACCTCACCTCTGGAATTCAGCTGTTGTGTCCATGTTTGGACCAAGGCTGTAATGAGGTCTGGAGCCGAGTGGTCCTGGCGGAACCCAAACTGAGCATCGGTGAGCAGGTTATTGGTGAGTAAGTGCCGCTTGATAGCACTGTCGACGACACCTTCCATCACTTTGCTGATGATTGAGAGTAGACTGATGGGGCAGTAATTGGCCGGATTGGATTTGTCCTGCCTTTTGTGGACAGGACATACCTGGGCAATTTTCCACATTGTCGGGTAGATGCCTGTGTTGTAGCTGTACTGGAACAGCTTGCTTAGAGGCGCAGCTAGTTCTGGAGCACAAGTCTTCAGCACTGCAGCCGGGAAGTTGTCGGGGCCCATAGCCTTTGTTGTAACTCATGCACTCAGCCATTTCTTGATATCATTTGGAGTGAATCGAATTGGCTGAAGACCGGCTTCTGTGATGGTGGGGATATTGGGAGGAGGCCGAGATGGACCATCCACTCGGCACTTCTGGCTGAAGATCGTTGCAAGTGTTTCAGCCTTGTCTTTTGCACTCACATGCTGGACTCTGCCATCATTGAGGATGGGGATGTTTGCAGAGCCTCCTCCTCCCGTTAGCTGTTTAATTGTCCACCACCATTCACGACTGGATGTGGCAGGACTGCAGAGCTTTGATCTGATCCGTTGTTTGTTGAATCACTTAGCTCTGTCTATAGCATGTTGCTTCCGCTGATTAGCATGCATGTAGTCCTGAGTTGTAGCTTCATCAGGTTGGCACCTCATTTTTCGGTACGCCTGGTGCTGCTCCTGGCATGCTCTTCTACACTCCTCATTGAACCAGGGTTGATCCGCTGGCTTGTTGGTAATGGTAGAGTGAGGAATGTGCCGGGCCATGAGGTTACAGATTGCGCTGGAATACAATCCTGCTGCTGCTGATGGCCCACAGCGCCTCATGGATGCCCAGTTTTGAGCTGCTAGATCTGTTCTGAATCTATCCCATTTAGCACGGTGGTAGTGCCACACAACACGTTGGATGGTGTCCTCAGTGCGAAGACAGAACTTTGTCTCCATGAGGACTGTGCGGTGGTCACTCCAACCAATACTGTCATGGACAGATGCATTTGCGACAGGTAGGTTGGTGAGGACGAGGTCAAGTAAGTTTTTCCCTCGTGTTGGTTTGCTCACCACCTGCCGCAGGCCCAGTCCAGCAGCTATGTCCTTCAGGACTCGGCCACTCGGTCAGTAGTGGTGCTGCCGAGCCACTCTTGGTGATGGACATTGAAGTCCCCCACCCAGAGTACATTTTGTGCCCTTGCTACCCTCAGTGCTTCCTCCAAGTGATGTTCAACATGGAGGAGGACTGATTCATCAGCTGAGGGAGGGCGGTAGGTGGTAATCAGCAGGAGGTTTCCTTGCCCATATTTGACCTGATGCCATGAGATTTCATGGTGTCCAGAGTCAATGTTGAGGACTCCCAGGGCCACTCCCTCCTGACTGTATATCACTGTACCGCCACCTCTGGTGGGTCTGTCCTGCCGGTGGGACAGGACATACTCAGGGATGGTGATGGAAGAGTCTGGGACGTTGGCTGAAAGGTTTGATTCTGTGAGTATGGCTGTGTCAGGCTGTTGCTTGACTAGTCTGTGGGACAGCTCTCCCAATTTTGGCACAAGTCCCCAGATGTTAGTGAGGAGGACTTTGCAGGGTCGACTGGGCTTGGTTTGCCTTTGTCGTGTCTGGTGCCTAGTGGTCTGATGCCGGTTTTATTCTTATTGTGACTTTTTTTAGCGAGATTTTACAACTGAGTGGCTTGCTAGGCCATTTCAGAGGGCAATTAAGAATCAACCACATTGCTGTGGGTCTGGAGTCACATATAGGCCAGACCGGGTAAGGAAGGCAGGCTTCCTTCCCTAAAGGACATTAGTGAACCAGATGGGTTTTTACGACAATCCAATAGTTTCATGGCCACCATTACTGATACTAGTATTTCAATTCCAGATTTAATTTAATTTATTGAATTTAATTAATTGAATTTCTTGATAGTTCTTCTGACTGCCAATGCTTGAACCATTGATTGTTCCCCAGTGGAAGTTTGTTCACTCACTTGGCTTGTATTTAACTTGTAAACTGTTGTCCTGGTCAGTTGCTGCTTTATCAATGCATAATCTGAGCCAACCACCTCCAAGGAATTGGCATATGAACAATGTGTCACCCTGAAGGATGTTGTGCAAAGCACACGCTATATGTAACTAGGCTTATGTGGAGCATAAACACCAGCACAGCCAGTTGGGCCGAATGGCCTGTTTCTGTACTGTTCATTCAATGTAACACTTTAATGTATTGATACAGATATATAATAGATCAATTCTAAATGCTGCAGATATATATGTGTGTGGATTCACACAAACATCCATTTTGCATGAGTCCCAGTATTAAGGTGCCGACATTCCTCTTTGACCACATCTTGGTTTGGAGAAACTGTTTCCAGTGGCAGAAGGGCCGGTAACCAGAGGACACAGATTTAAGGTAATTGGCAAAAAAAACAGAGGCAAGTTGTAATGAGCTGGAAAGCACTGCCTGAAAGGGTGGTGGAAGCAGATTCAATAATAACTTTCAAAAGGGAATTGGATCAATACTTGAAGGGGATAAATTTGCAGGGCTATGGAGAAAAAGCAGGGGAATGGGACTAATTGGATAGCTCTTTCAAAGAGCTGGCACAGGCACAATGGGCCGAGTGGCCTCCTTCTGTGATGTATCATTCTATGAAATGGAGAAATGCTCATTTTCCATTACATTTAACAAACTAATGAGGTTGCTGGAACATATAACTCTGAAATGTGCACATCCTGAGAATATGACAAAACTAATGGCCAATCACGATGCACTTGCAATTATCCTTTAATGCTTTTCGACCACCTAATGAGCTTTATCCAAGTGTGGGTGGTGCACTCAGTGTGGAAACTGGCTGAACGATAATTTGGAACATCCTGATTCACCGTACTGGTGACCTCCGTTACGAAGAAACATAAGCAGAGTTTCCATCAGGGGAGGTCAGTCCCCAAACATTGAAAGAAGGTGCCAAGTGTGGCAGCACTGTCACTCAAAGAGTCCACCTGTCTCAATTACTTGGCAGAAAGCCCAGAAGACATTACATGACTTAAAGAGGAGCATAAAGGTAAAATATGATTACTGTAAAGTAGTGAGTGCCACCAGAGATTTAAGCACATGAATGAAAGATGCAGTTGTTAAAGGTATATGCAAAAATAAAACATTGTACTGGCACTGTTAGTAGGGATGTAGCAAGTAACAAATTAGAAGCAAAAATAGCAGTTCAAGTTCCGCCCAACAATCTTAACTTGTGTTCACAGCTAAAAGGCAGTTTGCAAAAGCAGAGCTGTGTCTTCTATGAACTGCGCTGCCTGGAAGGGAGGTGGAAGCAGATTCAATAGTAACTTTCAAAAGGGAATTGGATAAATACTTGAAGGGAAATAATTGTTTTTTCTTGTATCCAGTCCAGGTGTGCTGCAAGAGAAATGTTGGAAGAGGTGGTGGTGAGCCGCCTTCTTGAACCGCTGCACTCCGTGTGGTGAAGGTTCTCCCACAGTGCTGTTAGGAAAGAGCAGGGGAGTGGGACGAATTGCAGTCGAAGAGTTGGCACAGACACGATGGGCCAAACAATCTCCTTCTGTGCTGTATGATTCTATGATTTAATGATTGGCCAGCTCCCCACTATCTCTGGATAGTTTGCACGTTGTTTTTTTCTGTCCTGCACCCTGCACATACAAAGAAAGACTTGCATTTATATGACGTCTATCACAACCTCAGGATGCTCCATAATGCGTTACAACCAATGAAGTACTTTTGAAGTGTAGTCACTGGTGTAATGTAGGAAGCACTGCAGCCAACTCACACACAGCAAGGTCCCACAAACAGCAATGTGATAATCATCAGATAATCTGTTTTAATGATGTTGGTTGAGGGATAAATATTGGCCAGGACTCCGGGGAGAACTCCACTGCTCTTCTTCGAAATAGTGCCATGGGATCTTTTAAGTCCACCTGAGAGGGCAAACGGGCCTCAGTCTAACATCTCATCCGAAGGACGGCACCTCCGACAGTGCAGCACTCCCTCAGTACTGCATTGAAATGTCAGCCTGGATTTTGCGCTCAAATCTCTGGGGTGGAACTTGCACCCGTAACCTTCTGACTCAGAGGTGAGGGTGCTATCCACCGAGCGATGGCTGATACCTCTAGTCATCCTTTTATGCTGATCAAGTAGCCAATGAGCTGCTCAACTGTTATAATCGTCAAAAAAGTTTATTAATCCAGCTGCGAAGTGCGGAATTTGTGAGGAAAATGGCTGAATGACAATTTAAAAATCCTGATATACCGTTGAGGCCCATGCTCATGCTGGTAACTTTTGTTATGGAGAAACACAAGAAGAGGTTTCACGGAGGAGGAAGTTCCCAAAGAAGGCTTTGTGCACGGCAGCGTGTCACTCAGAGAGTCAACGGAGCATAAATTCAACTTAGGGCTGCCCGTTTTAGGCACAGTCGAAGTTCTCCTCCCAACGCATCGCAACTGCTCAGTAAACTTGGCTGGATGGCAACAACAAATTACATGCCTTAAAGGAGACCATCTACAGCCTGGGTTTTCCAATTGTTTTTGTATTAACGCCAGTGGTGACCCTTAAAATAATGTCAATCGGAAAATGCTAGGCTTGTGTCTCTGCCGCAGTTAGCTCAAATTAGTTTGAAAACTCACAGGCCCCGATATTTACGGGGAGGCGGGGAGGGAGCGGTGGGGGGGGGGCATGTGTCAGGGGTCGGGAAATACCGGGAAGGCGGAGGTCCTACTGAATTTAATGGCCGGACCTCATTAGAATTTTTTAACTTTTCCGGGCAGGTTGAATCCCCCACCATCAACATCCTGGGGGTCACCATTGACCAGAAACTTAACTGGACCAGCCACATAAATACTGTGGCTACAAGAGCAGGTCAGAGGCTGGGTATTCTGCAGCGAGTGACTCACCTCCTGACTCCCCAAAGCCTTTCCACCATCGACAAGACATAAGTCTGGAGTGTGACAGAATACTCTCCACTTGCCTGGATGAGTGCAGCTCCAACAACACTCAAGAAGCTCGACACCATCCAGGACAAAGCAGTCCACTTGATTGGCACCCCATCCACCACCCTAAACATTCACTCCCTCCATCACCGGCGCACCATGGCTGCAGTGTGTATCATCTACAAGATGCACTGCAGCAACTCGCCAAGGCTTCCTCAACAGCACCTCCCAAACCTGTGACCTCTACCACCTAGAAGGACAAGGACAGCAGGTACATGGGAACAACACCACCTGCACGTTCCCCTCCAAGTCACTCAGCATCCTAACTTGGAAATATATCACCGTTCCTTCATCGTCACTGGGTCAAAATCCTGGAACTCCCTATAGCACTGTGGGAGAACCTTCACCACACGGATTGCAGCGGTTCAAGAAGGCGGCTCACCACCACCTTCTCAAGGGCAATTAGGGATGGGCAATAAATGCTGGCCTTGCCAGCGACGCCCACATCCCATGAATGAATTTTTTAAAAATCCATTTAGGAAGATCCAAAAATGCTTCCAAAAGCCCCAATTATGCCTTTTATTGGTCTGACTTATGTTGCCTTTTCCTACTCCCTCAATTTGGTTTGAAGTAATTTTCCGTATTTATCCTTTTCCATACTGTTTACTATCTTATATACTTCTGTACGATCACCTTTCAGGTGCCTCCTCTCAAGGCTGAAAAGCTCGTTTTTCGCCAGTCTTTCCTCATAACTCAGATCACCAACATTAGGGATCAGCCTTGGGACTCTTCTCTACATCACCTCCAGCACTTGAATGTCTCCCTCGTGTCTCAGGGAACAGAACTGGACACAGTACTCAAAGTGTGATCAGTCCAGTGCACTGTACAGGACATCCTCTGACTTGTACTTTACAGTTTTGGCTGTATACTTTTGTTGGCGTTGCTGCTTGCCGCTCTCCATTGATTGAACATGTTGAGTCCACTGAGACTCCGAGATCTCCTTCAACTTCATTCTTAGCTATTTTGACCCCATTCCCGGAGGACCTGTGCCACCCATCCTCCTTCCAATATACAGTACTTTACCCTTAATTTTCATCAGCCATTGTTCTGCCCATTGACATATTTTCTCCAGCTCATTTTTTAAATTACTGAACCAGCCCCTCTGAATCCACTACCCCTCCTTGTTTAGTATAAAACTGAAAATTTGACCAATTTGTATTCAGTTTCTAAATCCAAGTCATTGATGTAAACTAATCAAGGATTATAAAGGGAACAAAAGAAAGAACTTATATGAACATATGAATTAAGAGCATGAGTAGGCCATTCGGCCCCTCGAGCCTGCTCTGCCATTTGATAAGATTGTGGCTGATCTGGTTGTGACCTCAACCCTACTTTCCCGTCTACCTACTATAACCTTTGACTCCCTTGTTAATCAGGAATCTATCTAACTCAGCCTTAAAAATATTCGATGACCCTGCCTCCACCGCTCTCTGGGGAAGGGAGTTCCACAGACTCACGACCCTCTGAGAGAAAAAATTTCTCCTCATCTCCGTCTTAAATGGGAGACCCCTTATTTTTAAACTGTAGCCCCTAGTACTAGTCTCTCCCACACGGGGAAACATCCCCTCAGCATCTACCCCTTCAAGTTCCCTCAGGATTTTATGTTTCAATAAGATCACCTCTCATTCTTCTAAACTCCAGTGTATACAGGCCCAACTTGTCCAACCTTTCCTCATAAGATAACCCCCTCATCCCAGGAATCAGTCGAGTGAACCTTCTCTGAACTGCCTCCAAAGCAATTATGTCCTTTCTTAAATAAGGAATCCAAAACTGCACACAGTATTCTAGATGTGGTCTCACCAATGCCCTGTACAACTGTAGCAAAACATCTCTATTTTTATGTTCAATTCCCCTTGCAATAAATGACAATATTCCATTTGCCTTCTTAATCACTTGCTGTACCTGCATACTGACTTTGTGTGATTCATGTACTAGGACACCCAGATCCCTCTGTACCTCAGAGTTCTGCAATCCCTCTCCATTTAAATAACATATTGCTTTTCTATTCCTCCTGCCAAAGTGGACAAGTTCACATTTTCCCACATTATACTCCATCTGCCAAATTTTTGCCCACTCACTTAGCCTATCAATATCCCTTTGCAGACTCCTTATGTCCTCTTCGCAACTTACTTTCCTACCTACCTTTGTGTCATCAGCAAATTTAGCAACTATACATTCGGTCCCTTCATCCAAATCATTGATATAGATTGTAAATAGTTGAGGCCCAAGCATTCGTTACATCTTGCCAACCTGAAAATGACCCATTTGTGCCAACTCTCTGTTTCCTGTTAGCTAACCAATCCTTTATCCATGCTAATATGCTACCCCCTACACCATGAGTTCTTATTTTGTGTAGTAGTGTTTGATGTGGCACCTTGTCAAAAGCCTTCTGGAAATCCAAGTACACCACATCCACAGGATCCCCTTTATCCACTTTGTTACTTCCTCAAAGAACTCTAATAAATTAGGCAAACACAATTTCCCTTTCACAAAGCCGTGTTGACTCTACACAAAAGGAAAAGCGGCCCAATCATGGCTAACAAAAGAAATTAACATAGGAACATAGGAACAGGAGTAGGCCATTCAGCCCCTTGTGCCTGCTCCGCCATTTGATAACTTGCTTCACGACCTCAGGACGTCCCAAATCGCCCTACAGCCATATAAATACTTTTAAAAGTGAAGTCACAGTTGTAATGTAGCGAAACACAGCAGCCAATTTGTACACAGCAAGATCCCACAAACAGCAATGAGATAATGATCAGATATTCTGTTTGTGATGTTGGTTGAGGGATAAATGGGTCCATCAGGGACTCTGGCTGGCCTGCGGACATGCTGACTGACCCAGTGCTTGGGTAATTATCTAGTTGGTTATTTTTCTGAGTGGATGGTGAAACTCTTTTCCAGCAAACTAGTCGACCTTTCCTTCTGTTTTTGTTCTTTCCTCCCCTCCCCTCCCCCCCGACCCCCCCACCCCGCTTTCCCTGGCACTGTACTTGCTTAAAACTGCTTCCAGTTCTGATGAAAGATCATCGACCTGAAACATTAGCTCTGTTTCTCTCTCCACAGATGCTGCCTTACCTGCTGAGTGTTTCCAGCATTTTCTGTTTTTATTATTGTAGACTCACTGGCCTGGTTACCTAATGCCCGTTCAGCTTTCTGTCTGGGTGGGTGACTGGCTAATTGGCGTGATAATTGCTTGGGTTATTGGCTGGTTGGCTAGGCAACTATCTGCCTGTGCTAATCCGTTGAACATGGATCCTTCAGTCATCAGCAAGGCCCAAAATTGCTATGTAAACATTCTGAATAATGCATTTCCCCTCTCATTAAAGATAATAGGGAATTACTACAAGCATCATATGCGACCTCTCATTCCTACGGAAAGGTGACGCAACATTTCAGGATTGAAAAATTGGAAAAGACTTAGCAACTTTGCAAAGGCTCAGTCAGACTATTCCCTTTTCTAATTTTGGTACACAGTTTATGATTCTTCAGTGAAATCTGATTACGCTGAGTTGCTGCCAGCTGTTTCTCATCTTGGTTACCCGGTATCATGATATTTGCAAAAGGAAATTTAAAAAGGATATTTAAAAAAAAAGTCACGGCTGCAAAGACTTATCTTGAAATCTGCTGGGCCGTGTTCGAGAGGCCCCCATTTCTGCAGTTAATCATAGTGGTCAGACCAGGGAAAGACTAATATTTGAACATGAGAGGAGCTGGAATTATTAATTATTTAAAGGACTCTAAAACACAAAGAAGCAGGCTATTTTTTTTTTCCAAAGAAACTGTGATTTTTTTTTACTGGTGAGAAGTGGAGGGTCTGCTCTCGGTCTGACCGGATTTTAAATGAATGACTGACAGGGACAACATAAATCTGCAAACTTCAGGAAAGATCCGCAGGCAATTTTGAATGAATTTCTTCAGTAAACTTCGGAACATTTTACTCCATTTGTTTTTAATTAATCAGAACTCTTATGGATATTTATTTTCTGTCACAAATGTCACGAGACAATAATTCAGAGTCCTGGCGATTTTGTGGTGTGAAGAGGAGTCAGTCATCCAGCGGAGCCCGACTGGTTTCCCCTTCTGTGGGAGCACGTTGTCCCTCTGTTTGTCTTCCTCCCTGTGCCCACTTTGGATCTCCTGCACCATGTACCATCTGGGGTGAAGAGGAAGGGCAAAGGACTGGGTGGGGAAGAGGAATGGGGACATGGACCACAGGCAGAGTCCAAAAAAAAAACATTATAAGAATCCAAAAAGCCAGGAGCAAGAGATGGATGTTGATTGAGGACAATAGCAACTTGTATTTATATAGAAGCTTTTGAGTAGCTGAAGGTGGTAAATTGTTACCGTTGGCTGAGTGTGTGCTGGTCATTGAAAATCAGAGTCTTTAATTGGTTAAACAGAGACCAAGATGCTTGGTTATAAATTCAGACATTAAGCCCACAGTTAGTTCTGTGACAGCCATGGCAAAGAAACATGATGCGTTCATTAATATTAATCACTGGCTCCTCGTCGCCCTTGTTCTGCATTATACAGCAATTAGCTGCTCCAATCCCAGGTTATGAGGAACAAAGTGCACTGCGAGCAGCACTGGATTAGCCCCCTCCCTCCCTCCAGCAAACACTTGTAAACAAGAAGAAAAGCCTGACATCCAGCGAAACATGATCACTGCACTTCCTGAAAGTGCACTCAGGTAAAATCAGATTGGGAAATGAAATTAGTACAGTAGGAAATCTATCCAATGTGGCAAGACCCTGTGATCAAACTGGGACGAGCCTGTGTGGAAGTTGTTGCAGCATCTGGTCATTCGACTGCTGTCAGCCTTTATTACCAGTCCTCTGGGCTGATGCAGAACAGAAGGTATTAACACGATTATAAACAATAGGAAGACGTGAACTGATGGACAAACCGCTATCTCTGAACTCTGTGAGCCCAAAAAAGCAAAAGGAAAGGACTTTCATTTATATAGCGCCTTTCACAACCTCAGGACGTCCCAAAATACTTTACAGCCAATTAAGTACTTTTGAAGTGCAGTCACTGTTATACTGTAGGAAACGTGGCAGCCAATTTGCGTACAGCAAGATCCCACAAACAGCGGTGTGATAATGACCGGATAATCTGCTTTTCAGTGATGATGGTTGAGGGATAAATATTGGCCAGCACACCGGGGAGAACTCCCCTGCCCTTCTTCGAAAGAGTGCCATGGGATCTTTTACATACACCACAGAGGGCAGATGGGGCCATAGTTTAACATCTCATCCGAAAGACGGCACCTCCGACAGTGCAGCACTCCCGCCGTACTGCACTGAAATATTTGTAGGTGCTTTGTTGGTGGCCACATAGAGGCGTGAGGACAGGATGTTCGAGGGGAGTGTGCCGTGTGTGAGGACAGGATGATCGAGGGAAGTGTGCGGTGTGTGAGGACAGGATGTTCGAGGGGAGTGTGCCGTGTGAGGACAGGATGTTCGAGGGGAGTGTGCCGTGTGTGAGGACAGGATGTTCGAGGGGAGTGTGCGGTGTGTGAGGACAGGATGTTCGAGGGGAGTGTGCCGTGTGTGACGACAGGATGTTCGAGGGGAGTGTGCCGTGTGTGAGGACAGGATGTTCGAGGGGAGTGTGCTGTGTGAGGACAGGATGTTCGAGGGGAGTGTGCCGTGTGTGAGGACAGGATGTTCGAGGGGAGTGTGCCGTGTGTGAGGACAGGATGTTCGAGGGGAGTGTGCTGTGTGTGAGGACAGGATGTTCGAGGGGAGTGTGCTGTGTGAGGACAGGATGTTCGAGGGGAGTGTGCTCTGTGTGAGGACAGGATGTTCGAGGGGAGTGTGCTGTGTGTGAGGACAGGATGTTCGAGGGGAGTGTGCCGTGTGTGAGGACAGGATGTTCGAGGGGAGTGTGCCGTGTGTGAGGACAGGATGTTCGAGGGGAGTGTGCCGTGTGTGAGGACAGGATGTTCGAGGGGAGTGTGCCGTGTGTGAGGACAGGATGTTCGAGGGGAGTGTGCCGTGTGTGAGGACAGGATGTTCGAGGGGAGTGTGCTGTGTGAGGACAGGATGTTCGAGGGGAGTGTGCTGTGTGAGGACGGGATGTTCGAGGGGAGTGTGCTGTGTGAGGACAGGATGTTCGAGGGGAGTGTGCTGTGTGAGGGCAGGATGTTCGAGGGGAGTGTGCTGTGTGAGGACAGGATGTTCGAGGGGAGTGTGCTGTGTGAGGACAGGATGTTCGAGGGGAGTGTGCTGTGTGAGGACAGGATGTTCGAGGGGAGTGTGCCGGGTGTGAGGACAGGATGTTCGAGGGGAGTGTGCCGTGTGTGAGGACAGGATGTTCGAGGGGAGTGTGCCGTGTGTGAGGACAGGATGTTCGAGGCGAGTGTGCCGTGTGAGGACAGGATGTTCGAGGGGAGTGTGCTGTGTGAGGACAGGATGTTCGAGGGGAGTGTGCCATGTGTGAGGACAGGATGTTCGAGGGGAGTGTGCCGTGTGAGGACAGGATGTTCGATGGGAGTGTGCCCTGTGTGAGGACAGGATGTTCGAGGGGAGTGTGCCGTGTGTGAGGACAGGATGTTCGAGGGGAGTGTGCCGTGTGTGAGGACAGGATGTTCGAGGGGAGTGTGCCGTGTGTGAGGACAGGATGTTCGAGGGGAGTGTGCCGTGTGAGGACAGGATGTTCGAGGGGAGTGTGCTCTGTGTGAGGACAGGATGTTCGAGGGGAGTGTGCCGTGTGAGGACAGGATGTTCGAGGGGAGTGTGCTCTGTGTGAGGACAGGATGTTCGAGGGGAGTGTGCCGTGTGAGGACAGGATGTTCGAGGGGAGTGTGCTCTGTGTGAGGACAGGATGTTCGAGGGGAGTGTGCAGTGTGTGAGGACAGGATGTTCGAGGGGAGTGTGCCGTGTGTGAGGACAGGATGTTCGAGGGGAGTGTGCTGTGTGTGAGGACAGGATGTTCGAGGGGAGTGTGCCGTGTGTGAGGACAGGATGTTCGAGGGGAGTGTGCTGTGTGTGAGGACAGGATGTTCGAGGGGAGTGTGCTCTGTGTGAGGACAGGATGTTCGAGGGGAGTGTGCCGTGTGAGGACAGGATGTTCGAGGGGAGTGTGCCGTGTGTGAGGACAGGATGTTCGAGGGGGAGTGTGCCGTGTGTGAGGACAGGATGTTCGAGGGGAGTGTGCCGTGTGTGAGGACAGGATGTTCGAGGGGAATGTGCTGTGTGAGGACAGGATGTTCGAGGGGAGTGTGCCGTGTGTGAGGACAGGATGTTCGAGGGGAGTGTGCCGTGTGTGCGGACAGGATGTTCGAGGGGAGTGTGCTGTGTGTGAGGACAGGATGTTCGAGGGGAGTGTGCCGTGTGTGAGGACAGGATGTTCGAGGGGAGTGTGCCGTGTGTGAGGACAGGATGTTCGAGGGGAGTGTGCTGTGTGAGGACAGGATGTTCGAGGGGAGTGTGCTGTGTGTGAGGACAGGATGTTCGAGGGGAGTGTGCCGTGTGTGAGGACAGGATGTTCGAGGGGAGTGTGCCGTGTGTGAGGACAGGATGTTCGAGGGGAGTGTGCTGTGTGAGGACAGGATGTTCGAAGGGAGTGTGCCGTGTGTGAGGACAGGATGTTCGAGGGGAGTGTGCCGTGTGAGGACAGGATGTTCGAGGGGAGTGTGCTCTGTGTGAGGACAGGATGTTCGAGGGGAGTGTGCTGTGTGTGAGGACAGGATGTTCGAGGGGAGTGTGCTCTGTGTGAGGACAGGATGTTCGAGGGGAGTGTGCTGTGTGTGAGGACAGGATGTTCGAGGGGAGTGTGCTGTGTGAGGACAGGATGTTCGAGGGGAGTGTGCCGTGTGTGAGGACAGGATGTTCGAGAGGAGTGTGCCGTGTGGTGAGGACAGGATGTTCGAGGGGAGTGTGCTGTGTGAGGACAGGATTTTCGAGGGGAGTGTGCCGTGTGTGAGGACAGGATGTTCGAGAGGAGTGTGCCGTGTGTGAGGACAGGATGTTCGAGGGGAGTGTGCTGTGTGAGGACAGGATGTTCGAGGGGAGTGTGCCGTGTGTGAGGACAGGATGTTCGAGAGGAGTGTGCCGTGTGTGAGGACAGGATGTTCGAGGGGAGTGTGCTGTGTGAGGACAGGATGTTCGAGGGGAGTGTGCCGTGTGTGAGGACAGGATGTTCGAGGAGGAGTGTGCCGTGTGTGAGGACAGGATGTTCGAGGGGAGTGTGCTGTGTGTGAGGACAGGATGTTCGAGGGGAGTGTGCCGTGTGTGAGGACAGGATGTTCGAGGGGAGTGTGCCGTGTGTGAGGACAGGATGTTCGAGGGGAGTGTGCCGTGTGTGAGGACAGGATGTTCGAGGGGAGTGTGCCGTGTGTGAGGACAGGATGTTCGAGGGCAGTGTGCTGTGTGAGGACAGGATGTTCGAGGGGAGTGTGCCGTGTGTGAGGACAGGATGTTCGAGGGGAGTGTGCTCTGTGTGAGGACAGGATGTTCGAGGGGAGTGTGCAGTGTGTGAGGACAGGATGTTCGAGGGGAGTGTGCTGTGTGTGAGGACAGGATGTTCGAGGGGAGTGTGCTGTGTGTGAGGACAGGATGTTCGAGGGGAGTGTGCTGTGTGTGAGGACAGGATGTTCGAGGGGAGTGTGCTGTGTGAGGACAGGATGTTCGAGGGGAGTGTGCTGTGTGTGAGGACAGGATGTTCGAGGGGAGTGTGCTGTGTGAGGACAGGATGTTCGAGGGGAGTGTGCTGTGTGTGAGGACAGGATGTTCGAGGGGAAGTGTGCTGTGTGAGGACAGGATGTTCGAGGGCGCTCGTGTGCCGA